>NW_027463999.1:0-235740 GCF_050947455.1 Rhinoderma darwinii
TCCCTGACATTTTTAATAACCAGCCATATACAAGGCCGCAGCAGTCTGGCATTACATTGGTGGGAAGGGCCACTGGTTTTGTCCATTCCCAGGCTAATAACACTGTGTTGTATGTGGCTGGTTATGATAAATTGGGTGGAACCCCATGTCTTTTTAAAAAAAATAAATAAATAAATAAATAATTTAAAAAAATGACGTGGGGTCCCCCCCACTTTTATAACCAGCCAGATACAACACAGCAGCAGCAGCCTAGCATTACAAGGGTGGGAAGGTCCACTGTTTTTGGCCCTTCCCAGCCTCATAATACCAGCCTGCGGCCGCCCCGGAGCCCGACCATCACAACAGATGGTCGGGTACTGGATCGTACCTGGCTCTTCCCGGCACCCCTGGTGGTGGTGGGTACTGGGGTAATAATGGTGGTTAGTGTTAGCCTCTGCACCGGCTAACACTAAGCCTCGCCTTAGTAATGGATGTTGTCACTCAGACAGCGGCCATTACTAAAGTGGTAGTAATAAAATTTGAAAATAAAAAGACAAAGATATAGATAAAATATTTTATTGAAATAAAGCACCCCCAACACAACCCTCATTAACCATTTTATTGTAGAAAAAAAAACGTCATCTAAGTAGTCCTCGAAACCGACGTAGTCCAAACACCAAACCTGTAAAAAAAAAAAATGAAATAAAACATGTCGTAGGCTTAGATTCAGTTTAATGTGTGATACTGACTGTTATACCATGTATAGAAGCCTGCCGTGAAGTTGACTTAGATACAGGGCGCCAGCAGACAGTATCATACATGGCCATACAGACATATATACAAACAAACATACATGCAAACATACATACATACATACATATATACAAACATACATACAAGCATGCACATATATACATGCAAATATACATACATGCAAACATACACACATATATACATGCAAACTATCATACATACATGCATACACACACACACACACATGAAAACATACATACATACAAACAAACATGCAAAGATACATACATACATATATACAAGCATGCACAAATATACATGCAAACATAAATACATGCAAACATAATTACATACATGCACATATATATAAACATACATGCAAACATACATGCAAAAATAAAAACATGCAAACATACATACATGCACATATATACATACATACATGACAACATACATACATGCAAACATACATACATACATACATACAAACATACATACACACATGCAAACATATATACATGCAAATATACATACAAACATGCACATGTATACATACATGTCAACATACATGCAAACATGCATGCACATATATACATACATACATACATACATACATGACAACATACATACATGCAAATATATACATGCAAATATACATACATACACACATGCACATATATACATACATGACAACATACATACATACATACATACATGACAACATACATATATATATATATATATATATATATATATATATATATATACACATGCAAATATACATACAAACATGCATACATACATACATGCAAACATACATTCATGCAAACATACATTCATGCAAACATACATACATACATACAAATATACATACACACATGCACATATATACATACATGACAACATACATGCAAAAATACATACATGCAAACATACACACATGCAAACATACATGCAAATATATACATGCAAATATACATACAAACATGCACATATATACATGCACATATATACATGCATGCCAACATACATGCACGGATATACATACATACATACATACATGACAACATACATACATGCCAACATACATGCCAAAAAAAATAATAATACGTTCATACTTACTTTCCTCCTGTCCGGCCTCCAGCGATGACGTTTCATCCATGTCGCCGCTGCAGCCTGTGATTGGCTGCAGAGGCGGTCACGTGGGATGAAGCGTCATCCTGACGTGCGTGACCGCCACTACAGCCTCTGATTGGCTGCAGCGGCGAAAGGGATGAAACGTCATCGCTGGAGGCCGGACAGGAGGAAAGTAAGTACGAACGTATAATTTTTATTTTTTTATTACATTTAAATTGTATTTTCCGCGCGCCGAGCATGTACTGTGAAGGTTGCTGAAAGAGTTAGTGCAGCCCATTAACTCTATCAGCACCCCGGACAGTAGCATGCTCGGCGCACGGAAGTGACAGGTTCGGTCAGAACTAGTTCGGCGAACTAGCCGAACCGAACTTTTGATAAGTTCGCTCATCTCTAATTTTAAAGAAAAGCCCTCAATGGCTCAACAGCGGGAATCATCCCACGATAAATAGGAGAGGCAGGAAAGTGAGAGGTGTACACTCCCCTGGCGGTATTGTGCTGGGGGACACGACAACCTGGTAGTCATAAAGATGTCAATGTAGTCCAAGTGCTGGTTCGGGGGACTACTAGCCACTAGTGTCCCAGGCAGAGAATAATCAGTATCGAATGCTGAGATGCACTAGGATATTTTGAGTGCAAGACGGTGAAAAATTACCCTTTACGAAGGCGCTGTTTCCTTTGTGATATTAAGGATGATCCTCTGGAGTCATGCAAATGTTAAACTTTTATTAATATCGTAACATGCAACATGTTTCAGAGCCGAACCGGCTCCTTCATCGACATTTGACCTATACTTATGTCATAGACGGGAAGCGGGAGTATGGAGCAGGCTCACGGCTCCATCATCTAAGCTGTTAGAAAGGGAGAGGCGGCCTCCTCTGACAGCCCATCGGGTGCAGATCGTCATCATGGCAGCCTGGGGGCCAAATGAAGGCCTCCAGGTCTGCCATCTTTGTACTCATATTAAGCTCTGCCAGCGACAGCGTTTAATAAAATCCTATGAAAATCATGTTTTACTGCAATACGTTTTTATTGCACTATATATTGCAAACGATCCAATGGTCACTGGTTCAAGCCCCCTATGGGGACTAATAAAAAAAAAGTAAAAAACGGTTAAAGTTTTTTATGTACAAAAAATTATTAAAAGTTTAAAAAAAGCCATGTAAAAAATAAATTATAAAAACACAGCTGGTATTACAACCATCTGTAAAAGTCAGAACTATTAGGGCATGCCCAGGCGTGGCGTATCTCTCTCAATTACTGGTGCACACACGTAGTCACCCGTAATTACGGGAGCCCCATTGACTTCCTCAGTCTGGCTGTAGACCTAGAAATACATAGGTCCAGCTAGAATGAAGAAATGTCATGTTAGTAAAACCAATACGCTCCGCAGCACACATAACATCTGCGGACTTCATTGCGGAATTCTTACTCTCCATTGAAGTCAATGGGGAAATTCCGTAATGAGTCCGCAACAAGTCTGCGACACGTCCGCAACAACCTTTGTATGCTGCGGTAAACAAATTCCACACCGCAGCCTATTCTCCACAGCGGAATTGTCCGCAACGTATAAACGAACACAACTAAAAAGCTGTGGAAGGCAATGGAGAAACGTGTACGCTGCGAATTTCCGCTGCGGACTGTCCGCAGCGGAATTCCAGAGCAATTCCGCCACGTCTGGTCATGCCCTTACAATTTCACGTTACTTAATCTGCAGGGTGAACGCTGTAAAAAGATAAAAATGCCAGAACAGCTGGTTTTGATCACCTCATCTCCCACAAAAAAATGGAAAAAAAGTGATCAAAAGATTTATGTACCCTACAATGGTCCCAATAAAAACTGTAGCTCGCTCCGCAAATAACAAGCCCTCACATTGTTTAATTGATGGAAAAATAAAAAAGTTATGGCTCTCATAACATTGCAACACAAAAAATGTTTTTCTTAACAATACGTTTTTTCTTTAGCCAAGTAGAAAAACATTAAAAACAACATAGGTTTGCTATTGCTGTAATTGTACCACAAAATAAAGTTAACATGTCGTTTTTATTGCATAGTGAACACCGTAAAAACTAAACCCAAAAAACAGCGGAGGAATCACTGTTTTTTTCCATTCCAACCCACAAAGAATTTTTTTCTAGATTTCAAGTACATTATATTGTGAAAATTAAGGAAGGAGGGAAAGGAAAAAGCACAAATGAAAATCCGATAAATGGCTGTGGCGGGAAGGGGTTTATGTGCAATAGTAGAAAAAAAATACATATTTGGTATCGCCGTAATCTTACTGGCCCATAGAATAAAGGTAACATATTACTTATGCAGCAGGGTGAATGGTGCAGGTTTAAAATGTTGTAATGTGCAACAGAGATTAAAAAATAAAAAAAAACTACACAAATTAATTATCGCTATACTCATAACGACCCGCAAAATATAGTTATTTTTGTCGCACAAAGAATAAATCAAAAAAATTAAATCAAAAAATACAATTTGTTTTGCAAAAAACAAGCCCTTATATGGCTACGTCGACAGAAAATGTAAAAAGTTATGGCCCACGGAAAGTAGTGATAAAAAAATAAAATAATTACTGCATCCCTCTTAGTGACCGCCAATACGCCTTTTCATGGCGGCTACTAAGGGGTCTTAGGCTAGGCCGCCGCCGCTTTTTCACGGCAGCCTAGTCCAAGTCCTGATGACTGCCGGATCTTGCTCCAATGGTAGCCATAGAAGTTTACTTAGATCGGGGCCGTTTAACCCCTTAAATGCTGCGGTTAATAGCGACCACGGCATTCAAGTCATTTACAGAGGGAGGGAGCTCCCTCTGTCACCCATCGTCGGCCCACAAATGCAATACTGAGTATACCAAAGCATTATATCTGCGATCAAAAGATCTAGTGGGACTAAAAAAAATAAGTAATAAATGTTAAATAAAAATTATTAATAAAGATTACAGTAAATAAAACAATAAACCATTTTTTCCATTTAAAAGGGGTTTTATCTATTAAAAATGTAAAAAAGAAATAAAAGTACACATATATTGGATCGCCACGACCGTAATGACCCAAACAATAAAGTTAATATGAAATTTAAACTGCAAGGGGAACACCGTAAAAAAAAAAAAAAAAAATTATGGCAGAATTGCTATTTTTTTCCATTGCCCCCCAAAAGTTCTATATACAACACCAGAACAAAGCTCATTACATATATACAGCTCCGGAACAAGCTCATTACATATATACAACACCAGAACAAGCTCATTACATATATACAACACCAGAACAAAGCTCATTACATATATACAGCACCAGAACAAAGCTCAGTGCATATATACAGCATCAGAATCAAGATCAGTACATATATAAAGTGTCAGAACCAAGCTCAGTACATAAATACAGTGCCAGAACCAAGCTCAGTACATATATACAGTGCCAGAACCTAGCTTAGTACATAAATACAACACCAGCACAAATACAGCTCAATTAATTGCAACCCCTGCAGAATAGGTTTGCACTAAATTGTATACAGCTCCCAGCTTGGCCCAAACAATGTTAACGATATGCTGGGAGTGGCTGTTTCACACAAAAAATCATACCACCCATCATCTTGCAGCAGATCATACAGTGACTACAGTAGATTAGAGGCAGAATAAACATTTACATTAAGTGACTCACCAGTGACGATCTCCGATTCTAGTTGTTCTTTTTCACTTTTTTTCCCCATCTGGTGACTTCTCCCGGCCACAGCCCATTTCTGCAGTTTGCAACTCCATGTCTCCAGCTTGCAACTCCATGTCTCCAGCTTCTCACTGTTCAAACATTTCTGCACCTATAAACAAAGATAAAGTTATCATGGTGCCAGACACTGCACACCTAAATATAATAGCACCATACACTGCACCTCTAATTATAATAGCAACATACACTGTCCCCTGATTATGATAGCACCATACACTGCACCTCTAATTATAATAGCACCATACACTGTGTCCCACACACACACACACACACACACACACACACACACCGTGCCCCCTGTAGATAGTGCCCTCCATAGAGCCCCCTGTAGATAGTGCCCTACATAGAACTTCCTGTAGATAGTGATCCCGTAGAGCCCCTGCTAATAGTGCCCCACATACAGCCCCTGTAGATAGTGTCCCACATGTAGCCCCCCTTGCAGATAGTTCCCCATATATAGCTTCCCTGTAGATAGTGCTACACATATAGCCCACCCCTGCATATAATGTCCAACATATAGCCCATCCCTGTAGATAGTGCCCTACATATATCTCCCCTTATAGTGCTCCACATATAGCCCACCCCTGTATATAGTGCCACACATATAGCTCCCCTATAGTGCTCCACATATAGCCCACCCCCGTATATAGTGCCTCACTAACAGCTCCCCATATATTGCTCCACATATAGCCTACCCCTGCATATGGCCAACCCCTGTATATAGTGCCTCACATATAGCTCCCCATATAGTGCTCCACATATAGCCCACCCCTGTATATAGCCCCCTCTGTAGATAGAGCTGACCTCTGTATATAGCCCCCCTGTAGATAGAGCTGACCTCTGTTGATAAAGCCCCCACCCTGTAGATAATATTACTCACATTTTTATTAGAATAAAAAAAAAACTTGACACACTCCCGCTCCCACGCCGTCCAGTGGCAATGTAGACCTGCTATCTTCTGAGCAGGTCTGCTGGAGTTACATCCTCGCGCTGCTTGCGTCGTTGAAAGGCGCCGATTGACATGGTAAGTCATTCTGCTCTGCCAATCAACGGCTTTCATAGACGCAAGCATCGCGCCGCTTGTGTCTATGAAAGGCAGTGATTGGCAGGGCACTATGACTTGCCCTGTCAATCAGTGCCTTTCAACAATGCAAGTGGCGCAAAGAAGTAACCACATCGCTTGAGTCGTTGAAAGGCGCTGAATGGCCGGGCACAGAACGTACCCATCCATTAATCTAAGGGTATGTTCACACGGCCTATTTACGGACGTAATTCGGGCGTTTTTGCCCCTAATTACGTCCGAAAATAGCGCCTCAATAGCGCTGACAAACATCTGCCCATTGAAAGCAATGGGCAGACGTTTGTCTGTTCACACGAGGCGTATATTTACGCGCCGCTGTCAAATGACGGCGCGTAACTAGACGCTCGCGTCAAAGAAGTGACCTGTCACTTCTTTGGCCGTAATTGGAGCCGTTATTCATTGACTCCAATGAATAGCAGCGCTAATTACGCCCGTAATTGACGCGGCGTTCAAGCGCCTGCACATGCCGCTACGGCTGAAATTACGGGGATGTTTTCAGGCTGAAACATCCCCGTAATTTCAGCCGTAACGGACGCCCTCGTGTGAACATACCCTAATACAGTGCAGGAGGGGGTGGCGGTGGCTGGTGTTGGCATTGGCGCCGCCACCCCTCTTAGAGAGGTAGTAGGGCGCAGTCATGGACGGTGAAGTCCTGGCAACCCCCCCACTTTCCCCCTTAGTTGCGCCCGGGGCACATGCCCCACCTGCCCCCCCTAGCTACGCGCCTGCATGTACCCCAAAAAAGTACCACAAAAAACAAGCCCACATATTACTAAATTGACGGAAAAATTAAAAAGTGACGATGCAAAAACAAATAATTTCAGTTCAAATGTTTTTTTTATTGTGCAAAAGTCGTAAAACATAAAAAACCTATACATATGTGGTATCACCGTAATCGTACCGACCCATAGAATAAAGGTAACATGTTATTTACGCCGCACGGTAAACAGCATAGAACAATGGCGGAATTGCTGGTTTTTTTTTCTATTCCCCTCCAATAAAAGTTAATCAAAAAATTATATGTACCCGAAATGGTGCCATTAAAAATTACAAATGACTTGTTTGCTCCATGGTTAAATAATTAATTAATTATTTCATTATTAAAAAATACAACTAATTCCACAAAAAAAAAAGTCCTCGGCTATGTCGATGCAAAAATAAAAATGTTATAGCTCTTCAAATGCGACGATGGAAAAACGAAAAAAATAGCTTGGAAATTAAGGCCTAAATAGGCTGGTCACTAAGGAGCTAAAGCCCAAAATAACTGTTTAATAAAAGAATAAAGGACTTGAGATGAGCAAACCTATTAGACACATATCACATTAGGTCCAAATTTCCAAAAAGCTTAAAATTAGTCAAAATGTGAAAGTTATGGTGTTCGCAGCGCAAGAATTGTCAAAATGGTGGCCACTGGTGAGCGCTGTCCACCAATTGGCCAATTATATAAATAAAAGAGGAGAGAGAAGGATTATTAAAAAAAATTAAATAAACTAAACATACTCACCACCTTCCCTGGTCTCCTGACGTGTCCCTGCCGGAAAGTGAGATGACGTAGCTGTGATCGCTGCAGCCAATCCCAGGCCACAGTGATCACATGGGACAGCTACGTCATCTCACCTGCCGGTAGCGACGTGTCGCTACTGTAGTACAGCGTATGTGTTGATTGTGTTTTTTTTTATTTTTGTGAAATCGCATGTACCCTGATTGCCTTGTTTGACCCTCTGATGTCTTCAAGGACTGCAACAAACTTAGATTCAGTCCTAGAAGACGTTAAATAGTCTGATAGGCCTATCGGGGGACTTGCGATTCGCAAAACGAATTTGGACCGAAACGAACGGCCGATTTAAAAGAAAATTCGCTCATCGCTATTAAGGACTCTGCACTGCAAGGCAGCAATGCTAACCAATCTGCACTGTGACATTGTAAATACTTATTATTAACACTATAGCAGGAGATGTCACTTCTGGTCATATTTGTGACATCATCAGATAAAGTACAGGAGGCCATTGTTACCTCACTGCATGATGTCATAATGACTGTGACTCTATATGAACTGGGGTTTAGGAGGGGCGACTGCTCAGTCCAGGATATGAAGATAAGCAGACACAAGATACTTCACCATGAGGATCTCACAGAGAATAGCGGAAGCTTCTGATGTTTGTGAAGTCACCAGTCGGAATCCGGAACACTGGAAGAGGAGAACTTCATGCACGAGCCGCATGGCAGGGGAAGAACAACAGGAAAATCGGGGACTTTGGCTTATATACACGGTGATAGGAGGTTCAGTCATTTACTTTCAGGTTTTGGGACCAAGAAGAAAAACAGTAATGTGGAGGAAAATCTGCCGCCATGATGCCAGCAATCTCCAAACATTGAAGGTATGTGCATAATATATATGTTCATTTAATCTGAAAATGTGGGATATTTGAGAATTTGGGGGTTTGTTATACATTATGGCCCATATTTACTGGGTAGTTTATGTCAGTTTATTTTGTAAGCTTAACCAAATAAAGTTGCAAACGGTGACATGCAACAAATTTGGTGTCAAATTTATCTTTTCTCGTCACTTGACAAATTTAAAAAGTGACAAAAAAAGTGCCATTTATTAAAGTAAACTATGTTAAAATGGCACAAATTTTGCCCTTATTATTTTATTGCAGGGAGGAGATTTGAACGAGCGGCTGAAGATGAAGATGAGAACTGTGAGATTGATCAAAATCGTATGTAACGTGACAATTCTATTTATAATTCTATATTTGGTGCCTTCCGATGTCATAATACACTGATTATACAGGTCAAGGCAAATACATGGAATTAGAGATGAGCGAACCGGGAGAACCGACCCCGTTTTCGGTCCGAACATCGCGAAAAGTTCGGTTCGCAGCGAATCCGAACTTCACCGGGCTCGGCCGAACACGTTTTGACCGAACCCGGGCGGGCAGAAAAAATCTTACAAAAATATTATACTAATTGGCAGCCACTTGTCTCTATCAATCACTGATAGAGAAAAGAGGCTGCTGATTAAAAATAAAATAAAAAGCATTTCATACATACCCGGTCGTTGTCTTGGTGACGAGTCCCTCTTCTTCCTCCAGTCCGTCCTTCTTTCCTGACGCGGCAGCCTGTGATTGGCTGCAGTGGCCGCTGCAGCCCGTGATTGGCTGCAGAGGCCGCGGCAGCCTGTGATTGGCTGCAGAGGCCGCGGCAGCCTGTGATCGGCTCTGCTCCGAGACTCTGGAATTCCCTGACATCGTTGTCCACATACGAACAGCGATGTCTGGGGCTTCCCCAGAGCCGGAGTCCCTGGCAGAGTGCTAGTACAGGCTCTGCTCCGGGACTCGGTGGAATTCCCTGACATAGCTGCCCATATATGGACAGTGTGTTAGGGTCTTCCCCAGAGCGAAGTCTCAGCCAGAGCGCTAGTATCGGCTCTGCTCCGGGACGCTGCGGAATTCCCTGACATAGCTGCCCATATATGGACAGTGTGTCAGGGTCTTCCCCAGAGCGGAGTCCCGGGCAGAGCGCTAGTAGGCTCTTCCTGGGACTCCAGCTGGGCTCCTGACATGCCTGGGACTCCTGCTCTGGGGAAGCCCCTGACATCATTGTCGATGTATGGACAGCGATGTCAGAGGCTTCCCCAGAGTCCCGGAGCAGAGCCGATAATAGCGCTCTGCCCGGGACTCCGCTCTGCGGAAGACCCTGACACACTGTCCATATATGGGCAGCTATGTCAGGGAATTCCACCGAGTCCCAGAGCAGAGCCTGTACTAGCGCTCTGCCCGGGACTCCGGCTCTGGGGGAGCCCTAGACATCGCTGTTTGTATGTGGACAACGATGTCAGGGAATTCCAGAGTCTCAGAGCAGAGCCGATACTAGCGGCTCTGTGTCCCGCGTGTAAGGGTGCTCTCATACTTACCTCTCCCTGGGGGGCCAACGCAGGAATGCGGGCTTGTCGGCCCGCTCAGAAGTCGGCTCCGGACGAAGGAGCGTCTTGGGCGTCATGGCAACGGCCGCACTGCCGACAGCCATGACGCATGCGCCCCACGGCAAACAGGGCGAAGTCTCGCGCTGTGGGACTTGGAGGAGGAGAGAAGAGGAGGGACACGGCCGGATGACAGGGAGCGCGGCAAGCGAGGGGGGCGGAGCAAGCGAGTGGCGCGAAAAAGGAGTAGGACGGAGAGGTGACGAGAGACAAGAGGAGAGGTTTAAGAGAGCAGGTGTCCGGACCAGAGAGAGAGACCGCCGAACAGGGGTCCGGACAGGGAAAGTGAGCTGCAAGGAAGGTCGCCGGGAGAGAGGAGGCAGGAGCCTGACAGCACGTGGACTCCCCACTGCAGCCTTGGAGACAGAGGACAAAAGAACAGCACGGGTGTTGCTGCTACAACCCTTCAGAAGAACAGAGGACTGGCCGGAGCACAAGGAGTGTGCCAACAGCCACAGGTACCATGCCCAGACCTTAAGACCCCTGACCAAGAGCTAGAGTCCCGTCTTAAAGAAAGTGCCCTTGTCCTAGTCAGTGACTGTTTCCTGGAGTGACGTCCCTCGCTAATTACCGCCACCGTACGCCCAGAAGACTAGTCCCAAAAGGGACAAACAACTCATCCTGAGCTATTCCCAAAGGCAAGGCAGACTTGCTAGCTTATTAACCGCGCCAGTGTCCCTGCGTGTCCTCCAGAGTAAAGCACTGCATGTAATACTTGCATGGAACTGTTGTTGATAAAGCACCGCATGTAACCCTTGCATGGAACTGTTGTTGATAAAGCACCGTATGTAACCCTTGCATGGAACTGTTGTTGACAAAGTACCGCCTGTAATACTTGCATGGAATTGTTGGTGATGAATCTTGCTGGAACAGGAGCAGGCAGAAGGAACGGCCGGGTTGACGGAACTTTATCGGACTATTAGCTGGACTTCGTGTAAACCTTAGCGTCAGCCCGCCAGTTCAGTTGCGTCCTAGGGGGTCCACCGTTCGGACCACCGACTGTGGAGAGAGAGGGTTGTCATGAAAGGTAGCGGATAGCTCCGCAAGTACCCGTGATGGTGCTGCTAGTATGTACGTTAGTCGCTGATTCCCACAACGCGACCCGTGGGCCGAGAGTGTGACTCTTACCCTAGGGTAGGCTGCCAGTAGCGGGTAGCTCCCGCCGTGACTGACCGCGGCGTGTCCCTAGCCAAGCCGGCAACGTGGGGTCAGGCACAACCTCTCTGCGGGGGACTTCCAGCGGGATCGAAGTCCTCAACCTCAGGATTCCTGTCTGCTCCATAGAAGAAGATTTACTGTTATCTGCTCGCTGAAGTAAAGAAGTATAAAAGAAAAAGGCGTGTCTCTGTCATTTCGTAGCGACAGCGGTAGTTCCTCCTACATAAATTGTCGTAGTCGGCAGGATCCGAAACCTCGCCGCGATGGAACCGTCCAGCAGCGGGACATTACCGCCGACCCAACTGTCATGATACCCATGGGGGCCGCCCTAATGAACATTCCCAAGTTTGACGGGAAGTGTGTATCGATCGCGGACTGGACGGAACGAGTTCGTACTGCGGCCCGGTTATTCCAGGTACCGGTGACCCACCAAGCCGACCTGGCCTTCAACTCACTCGAAGGGGACGCGAGACAAGCTGTCTTGGTTTTACCGCTGGAACACCGTGACACGCTAGAAGCAATCATCAGCCGATTGGAATCCCTCTATGGAGATGTCACTTCAGCCGCCGACCTCCGGAAGAAATTTTATACCAGGGTACAGAGGAACGGGGAATCACTCCAGCAATTCGCTGTAGGATTACAAGGAATGTGGAGTCGACTAGTACGGAAGGATCCCGCGGGGTGCGCAGCCTTAACAGAGCCGGACCGAATAGTGCGAGACCAGTTTGTATCCGGGCTAGACAGCCGGACCCTGAGGTGCGCCGCGAGAGACCTCGTCCGGGTAACCCCCGCCGCCACAATGAGTGAGGTGTTACGAGAAGCACTCGAAGTTCATCGAGAGGAGTTGGGAGAAGCGAGTATGGCCCTGCAAAAAGTGGGTGCACCTGAGCCATCTGCAAGGGAGACCGGACGGCCAGAAGCGGTGTTCACAGAATTCGCCCGGGATGTCAAGAAGGCTATTCGGGAATAGAAGACCGATGTCGCTCAATTAAGAGTAATGGCCGATTGACCGGAATATCTTTCTCGTCCACCCCGATCGACACAAGGAGGGCCTCGACGCTGTTGGCAGTGTGATCAGCCGGGCCATTTCGCCAGAGATTGCAGGATGAGACGCTACCCAAGACGGGAACAGCCACCTTTAAACTAAGGTACCCCGCCGCTGAGGGCCAAGCTGCGGGCATTCCATCGACGGGCCCAAAAGAAAGGGTGGAACTTTTGACAGGAAAATGCCCCGTAGTTACAGCCATGATCGGGGGGGTTAACGTTCCTTGCCTTATCGACACTGGGTCGGAGGTAACCACCATGACTTATCAGTTGTTCCATGAACAGTTCCAAGGTCGACAGACTCTAGAAGCCCCTTGGATTGAACTTACGGCGGCTAATAGCCTGCCAATTCCCATTGCCGGTGTTACGTGGTTAGAATTAGAAGTATTTAATCGTAATTTTCCCCGTGCTGGTATTGTGGTAGTACATAATTGTGCAAGGCCGGGTATACCTGTTATAATTGGCATGAAAGTGTTGCAGGAAATACATGGTATGATGTTCAACGAGACGAGCGGTGCCCGGTGGGAGGAGCTGGCAACCGATCGGACCGCCCGGCAAGCTTTGTTTCAGGTGCATCAAATCTGCCAATGACAGGCTGACTTGAAGACGCTACAGGGCCGAGTGGGGTCGGTGAGGGCCCCAGGTAAGGCGGTGCTGCAAGTACCACCTCTACAGGAAGTCGCCATTCCCCTCTCCGTAGGGACTCATCATCGCTTAAAGGATGCCATGGTCATGGTGGAACCCATGCGAAGTCTCAAGAGTACGCCACCCTAGGTGGTAGGAAGAACGGTGTGTCGGATAACCAAAGGAATGGCGACCGTCAGAGTGCTGAATCCGACCCAAGGGGTGATTGAGATACTGGCCGGCACGGTGCTAGCTAATGTTGAGATGGTGAGGCCCGAGGACGTGACGGACCCGGCCATGGCCGAAACGTTAAAAGAGACATCGTCGAGAGATGAAGGGAGTGAGGCCGACGTGAACGAGCAGACTGATCGACTGTGGCGCGAACTGTATGGAATAGCCCCGGATACCAAGTCAGAGGAGCAACTGAGGACGCTTCTGCAATGCTTCGGCTGGGTTTTCGCTCAGCATGAAGAGGACTTTGGATGCACCACTACCATCGAACATGGGATTCACACTGGGGCGGCGCCGCCCATCAGAGAGTGATATCGCAATATACCCCCCGCGCTGTATCGAGAGGTAAAAGAGCTCCTCCAGAAGATGTTAGACGGACAGGTGATTCGAGAGAGTCAGAGCCCATGGGCAGCCCCGATTGTGCTGGTAAGGAAGAAGGATGGGTCGCTCCGGTTTTGTGTGGATTACCGCAAGTTGAACGCCTGTACTCATAGGGATGCCTACCCACTGCCCCGAGTGAAAGAATCATTAACCGCCATGCAGGAGGCTCGGTACTACATGACGCTCGATTTAGCAAGTGGGTACTGGCAGGTACCCATGAAGGAAGCGGATAAGGAGAAGACGGCGTTCATCACTCCCTCAGGCTTGTTCGAATTCAACCGGATGCCGTTCGGGCTAACAAATGCGCCCAGTACTTTCCAACGGCTAATGGAGCATTGTCTGGGAGATCTAAATTATGAGTCAGTCTTGATCTATTTGGACGATATTGTCAGTTTTTCAAAGACCTTCCCAGAACACCTGCGGCATCTACAGGTCGTGTTGGAACGATTGGGAAGGTATGGACTCAAACTAAAACCCAGCAAATGCCGACTGGGCCGCCAGCAGATCAAATACTTAGGCCATGTCGTGAATGCAACAGGAATTGCACCTGACCCAGATAAGATTAAAGCCATACAGGAGTGGGCCATTCCGCAGAACACCACGGAAGTACGAGCCTATCTCGGGTTGGTCGGTTACTATCGGAGGTACATCCGAGACTTCTCCAAAATTGCAAGTCCTCTGAATCAGCTCCTCTGTGGACAACCCACCCAAAAGAAGGGGAGCCGAAGCCCCAGTGTAGTGGAACAATGGCAGGAGCCACAACAAGCGGCATTCGAAGCATTGAAGGCACGACTGGTGACCGCACCCATCCTCGCTTTTACAGACTTCGCCCAGCCATTCCGGCTGTACACTGATGCCAGCCTGAAGGGACTGGTAGCGGTCCTGGCCCAGCAGCAAGGGGACGTTGAACGTGTCATCGCCTATGGTAGTCGTAGTCTGCGACCGTCAGAACGCAATCCAACCAATTACAGCTCGTTCAGGCTTGAGTTATTGGAGTTATTGGCCATCATGTGAGCTGTTACCGTACTGTTTGCCAAATACCTGGTCGGAAGTCAAGTGGAAATTTACACAGATAACAATACCCTGGCGTATCTTGGAACGGCAAAACTGGGAGCGATGGAACAACGATGGATAGCCCGACTGGCTCGATTCAACTATACCATTCGTTACAAGCCCTGTAAGAACCATACCAACGCAGATGCACTCTCCCGACAGCCGTGTGAGACCCCGTGTGGTTCATCCCCCACTGCAGCAGCAGCAGGTAGTGACAGCAATACAAGGGATTGAGGATCTTACTGAGATGTATGATAGGGCCGAGTGGAAGAAGCGGCAGCAGCAAGACCAGGACATCCAAACCATCGACAAGTGGGTGCGTCGGCAGGGAAGGCCCACGGCAGCGGAGTGAAGAAGGTTGTCAGCACCAGCTAAAGCATTGGTTCGGCAGTTGGAGCGACTGGAACACCATGATGGAGTATTGTACAGAAGAGTGTGGGCCCCACGGGAATCTCGCGATAAATAGCAGTTGGTATTGCCCATCGCCGATGTCAAACCCGTGTGCAAGTGGATGCACGAGAACCGAGGTCATTTCGCTGTGGAAAAGACTGTACAGATCATCCGGAATCACTTCTATGCTCCAAACTTGGAAAGAATAATGGAAGATGTCTACAAGGAATGCACGGAGTGTGTCCTGCACAAAGCGACGGAACAGCCGGAGAGGCCCATGACCATCGTGACGGGTGAGCCCCTAGAACTGCTGACGATAGACTTTTTAACAGTCCAAGAAGTTACTTCAGGGCACCGATATGCGTTAGTATGCTTGGACCATTTTTCGAAATTTGCCGTGGTGATTCTTACGGGGGACCAGACTGCGACGACTACCGCGGCTGCACTGTGGAAGCATGTCATCCATCCGTATGGGTGCCCCAGACGCATCTTGTCGGATCAAGGACCGAATTTTGAGTCTGATCTCTTCCAGGAGCTGTGTATCTTACATGGAATTCGGAAATCCAGAACGACCCCATATCACCCCCAAGGGAATGGGGCTTGCGAACGATTCAAACGCACCTTACTCGGCCTACTAAAGACCACCGGGGATGAATGACAGGAACGGTGGCCTGAATATGTGGACGACCTGGTATGGGTCTATAACAACACTGTGCATCGAACTACCGGGTATATACCATATCAATTAATGTTCGGCCGACCAAGCCAAGAGTTCCTTTGGATCTTCTGTTAGAGACGCCGGAGGTAGAAGTCAATCGATCACCGTCACAATGGGTACAGGAACATCAATGACGGTTGAGCGCCGCAAAGGGCGAAATGGAGAGAGCTCGGCCCACGGAGAGCTTGCCCCTCATGGAAGAACCCCAGTGAGCATTTCATACAGGGGATCGGGTGCTTGTGCGGAATTGCAGGGCGGCACGTGGCCATAAGCTGGAACCCCGATGGGAGAGGAAACCATATTTGGTGGTAAAACGCATTGACCCCGGGCTTCCTGTGTATGAAGTGAAACCAGAGGGTGACCAGGGACCGAGCAGAAGGCTGCATCACAACCTGTTGCGGCCATGTACCTTTCTGACACCAGAATCCGTCACGTCATAAAGGCAAGAACAACCGCAGAGTGCTCCGCCGACAAATATTGACGAAGATTGGTGGTTGGTGGTTCCATCAGACGACCTTAGCGTACCCTGGGCGTCACGACCGACAGGGTCAGAGAAGCCAACCGAGTGCGTGGAAACACCTGCAACGGAAGTGAATCGTGCACTGCGTTACCCCCAGAGGTGTACTCGCAACCGACAACCGGCCTATTTGCAAGACTATGAAGTTTAGTGCAGAGGACTGCACTTGATAACCAAGGGGGAAGTGTAAGGGTGCACTCGTACTTACCTCTCCCTGGGGGGCCAACGCAGGAATACGGGCTTGTCGGGCGGCTCAGAAGTCGGCTCCGGACGAAGGAGCGTCTTGGGCGTCATGGCAAATGCCGCACTGCCGTCAGCCATGACGCATGCGCTCAACGGCAAACAGGGCGAAGTCTCGCGCTGCAGGACTTGGAGGAGGAGAGAAGAGGAGGGACACGGCCGGATGACAGGGAGCGCGGCAAGCGAGGGAGGCGGAGCAAGCGAGTGGCGCAAAAAAGGAGTAGGACGGAGAGGTGACGAGAGACAAGAGGAGAGGTTTAAGAGAGCAGGTGTCCGGACCGGAGAGAGAGACTGCCGAACAGGGGTCCGGACAGGGAAAGTGAGCTGCAAGGAAGGTCGCAGGGAGAGAGGAGGCAGGAGCCTGACAGCACGTGGACTCCCCACTGCAGCCTTGGAGACAGAGGACAAAAGAACAGCACGGGTGTTGCTGCTACAACCCTTCAGAAGAACAGAGGACTGGCCGGAGCACAAGGAGTGTGCCAACAGCCACAGGTACCGTGCCCAGACCTTAAGACCCCTGACCAAGAGCTAGAGTCCCGTCTTAAAGAAAGTGCCCTTGTCCTAGTCAGTGACTGTTTCCTGGAGTGACGTCCCTCGCTAACTACCGCCACCGTACGCCCAGAAGACTAGTCCCAAAAGGGACAAACAATTCATCCTGAGCTAGGCCCAAAGTCAGGGCGGACTTGCTAGCTTATTAACCGCGCCAGTGTCCCTGCGTGTCCTCCAGAGTAAAGCACTGCACGTAACCCTTGCATGGAACTGTTGTTGATAAAGCACCGCATGTAACCCTTGCATGGAACTGTTGTTGATAAAGCACCGCATGTAACCCTTGCATGGAACTGTTGTTGACAAAGTACCGCCTGTAATACTTGCATGGAATTGTTGTTGATGAATCTTGCTGGAACAGGAGCAGGCAGAAGGAACGGCCGGGTTGACGGAACTTTATCGGACTATTAGCTGGACTTCGTGTAAACCTTAGCGTCAGCCCGCCAGTTCAGTTGTGTCCTAGGGGGTCCACCGTTCGGACCACCGACTGAGGAGAGAGAGGGTTGTCATGAAAGGTAGCGGATAGCTCCGCAAGGACCCGTGACGGTCTAGTAGGTACGTTAGTCGCTGATTCCCACGACGCGACCCGTGGGCCGAGAGTGTGACTCTTACCCTAGGGTAGGCTGCCAGTAGCGGGTAGCTCCCGCCGTGACTGACCGCGGCGTGTCCCTAGCCAAGCCGGCAACGTGGGGTCAGGCACAACCTCTTTCCTCAACCTCAGGATTCCTGTCTGCTCCATAGAAGAAGATTTACTGTTATCTGCTCGCTGAAGTAAAGAAGTATAAAAGAAGTTGTATCGACAGCGGTAGTTCCTCCTACACGCGGGCCACAGATGACAGCCCCAGGGGCCGCATGTGGCCAGCGGGCCGTGTGCTTGAGACCCCTGGTGTATATGTACATTTTTCAATACTGCGTTAGCCACAAGTTCATGAATTTCTCATGACCCACCTTTAAACATGAACCTAACTTCTGTATGTTTCCTGAAGAGAGCCATTTTTTTTTTTTATTGGCCTGTGATTGGCTGCAGCGGCAGCCTGTGATTGGCTGCAGAGGCGGTCACTTGACGTGCGTGACCGCCACTACAGTATGTGATTGGCTGCAGTGGCGACATGGATGAAACATCATCGCTGGAGACCGGACAGGAGGAATGTAAGTATGCACGTATTTTTTATTTTATTTTATTACATTAAAATTGTATTTTCCGCGCGCCGAGCATGGTTCTGTCAAGGTTGCTGAAAGAGTTAGTGCAGCCCATTAACTCTTTCAGCACCCTGGACAGTACCATGCTCGGCGCACGGAAATTACAGGTTCGGTCAGAACTAGTTTGGTCCGAATCAAACTTTTTCGTGAAATTCGGCCAACCAGCCGAACCGAACTTTTCATAAGTTCGCTCATCTCTACATGGAATGTATTTTGACTTTAGCAAGACCCATGTTTGATGTCCTCCTATAACTCCTCCGTGTCACACATGCCAAGATTCCTTACACGTTATCCCATAGCCTCTCATGGTTGTGTCCTCCTAGACCCTGGACCTTGTTTGGTCTGCATAGAGGCTGAACAGTTCTCAGTGGTCCATGACTATTTTTTGGTGGTATAACAGGGAACGATGGTTTCCTACAGTTCAAGCAGAAGACACCTGCTATATGCTATGTTCACCAGTGAGGCAAATCCAAGCTGGGAAGGAGGTAATTGCATGTTACTTGTGGCCATTAGAAGGAGAAAAACTCAAAGACGGAGGACATCAATTGTGAGTCTAAGAAGTTGATTGTGTAAAAAATGGCTTTCAGACCAAAGGCCTAATCCCTGCCCTCCTGGAGTCGGCCATTTGCTTTACACCACATCAGGGACCTGGTATAATGGAACTGTCCTTCTCCTGTGACATAGGAGGGCAGTGTTTTCTTTCTCTTTCACCAGCAGAGATGACCATAGCCGAGCTGTGATGTCCGTAGTCCGATCAGTGGAGGAGCGACCTGCATGATACCAGGACGTCGTGGAGAACATCTGGGATTGGACACCTTCTTATAACTTACTATTCCATATAATGTCATGGCTATCAGTAAGATTTTAGTTAGTTGCATTACAAGCTCTGATCCTGGGTTCTCGGACTGATCGCCTTTTCTCGGGGTCAACAAGGAATTTTCCCCTGTGGCACAAATTGGCTAAACGTGCGCAGGGTTTTTGCCTTCTTCTGGATCAATAGCTTTAGTTAGGAATTTTATTTAAATAAATTGTGTTTAAAAATGAAAGCTCTGTCTCCTCGTCATTTCTCAATATTATATAGCAGTCAGGTATTAGTTTATATTATGGGAGGTTATTATGTTTATTTTGCTGCTGATAATCCAATATGGTTGATTCCATGAAGCATTGGATAATATACACATACAGAAGAGAAATACATCATATGATCCACATAAATGCTACTACTATAAAGGAACACTAAGGATCGATGCACACGATGCGTATTACATGCCTTTTTGGAGAGCGGATATGCGTGCAGCACCTCTGCAGAGTAATACAGTACCAGCTTATTCAATGAGATTCCAAGAAATCTCATGTACACGGTACGGTATTTTTCGGGACTGAAATTGACCTGTGGTGTATTGTTTAGAATCCGCAGCATGTCATTTTATCTTGCGTTTCCGTTTGCAAATTCTATTTGTCTAGTGCAGAGGAAAATCCCACCAAAATTTCTCAGCATGAAAAGGCACCGAAAAACGAATCAAATTGGAGAAAATGCACCGAAAAACGCATCACCTTCTGGTGTGTTTTTTTCCAGAGGTTTTGCTGTGTGTTTCCCACAGTAAAATACACAACATGTGCATGTAGCCTAAAGATAAAAAATACCTAAAAATCAAAACAATCCACTTGCTCCTGTTTTGCCTGAGAAATTCTTCTGTGTGGGTCCTAGATCAGCCATTTTCCCCCATCCCTTACTAAGCCACACCCCTCAGCCATCGGCCAGCGAAAATGGAAGAGATTGGAAGGAACATGAAGAGGTTGTCGATGTTGCTGAGAAACCCAGCGATCAGATGTAATCTATGAAAGGCTTTATTTCGCTGCAGTGCCACCACAGGGTTAAAGGGTAACTAAACGTTTGAAAAACTTCTGTCTTAGTGACATGTCAGAAGTTTAAATTGGTGGGGGTCCGAGCACTGAGATCTGCACCAATTGCTCAAATGAAGCAGCAGAAGCCCTCGTGTGAGTGCTCAGCTGCTTTGTGTCTGTTCGGATTTCTGCGGAAAGCCGATGTATCGAAGTACGGGCTCATAGACATTTTTCTCGAGTCTGTACTCCGATACATTCATTTCCGGAAAAAGCCGAACAGATACGAATCGGCTGAGCGCTCACATGAGCACTTCTGCTGCTTTGTTTAAGCGATTGGTGGGGGTCTCAGTGCTTGGACCCTTTCACAGCCATACAAAATCTGAGCAGCATTTTGATATTTGTCACTATTGAATTTGCTGGTCATTAAAGGGCCATACCCTAGTAGATAACTGACACAATGGGAATTATGTTCCTTATAGAAAATCACTCCCACTTTTGTAGATGTCATTAGTGCATTGTTGCATTTGTATATTCTCATAAACCTACCGTTAAATCAGGTGCGACCGAATAAAAATATAAAGCAAGTCCTAAACCTATAACACCTAATAAAACACTTTTTAATAAAAGGGAACGGACTGTTTTAGCAACATGACCAATACTTCTTAATTACTTTAAAGAAAAGCCCTCATTGGCGCAACAGCGGGAATCATCTCACGATAAATAGGAGAGGCAGGAAAGTGAGAGGTGTACACTCCCCTGGCGGTATATGCTGGGGACACGACAACCTGGTAGTCAAAAAGATGTCTATATAGTCCAAGTACTGGTTCGGGGGACTACTAGCCACTAGTGTCCCAGGCAGAGAATAATCAGTATCGAATGCTGAGATGCACTAGGATATTCTGAGTGCAAGACGGTGAAAAATTACCCTTTACGAAGGCGCTGTTTCCTTAGCGATATTAAGGATGATCCTCTGGAGTCATGCAAATGTTAACCTTTTATTAATATCGTAACATGCAACATGCTTCAGAGCCGAACCGGCTCCTTCATCGACATTTGACCTATACTTATGTCATAGACGGGAAGCGGGAGTATGGAGCAGGCTCACGGCTCCATCATCTAAGCTGTTAGAAAGAGAGAGGCGGCCCCCTCTGACAGCCCATCGGGTGCAGATCATCATCATGGCAGCCTGTGGGCCAAATGAAGGCCTCCAGGTCTGCCATCTTTGTACTTCTATTAAGCTCTGCCTGCGACAGCGTTTAATAGAATCCTATGAAAATCATATTTTACTGCAATACGTTATTATCAGTGGCGTAACTACTAACGTAGCAGCCGTAGCGACTGCTACGGGGCCCGCGGCATGAGGGGGCCCATGTCGCTCGCCGGCACGGGCCCCCACAATGGCCGCAGGCTCCGCTAGCAGCCGCTATGGCTGCTACAGCGGGACGCCACTGAACACTACGGCAGAGCAGGGAGGTATCTCCCCGCTCTGCCATTAAACAACAGACATGTATCCCCTCTCCACAGGATAGGGGATACATGTGTGATCGCTGGCATTGATAGGGAGAACGGGGGGACTGAAAGTCCCCTGAAGTTCTCCATCACAAACCTCGGACTTCCGGGGTCTGTGTCTGCAGCTCCGTAGAAATGAATGGAGCGCCGGTCGCGCTTGTGCGCATGCGTGACCAGCGCTCCTTTCATTTTTATTGAGCTGCCGACACGGACGCCGGAAGTCGGAGGTTAGTCATGGAGAACTCCCCCGTTCTCCCTATCGCTGCCACCGATCACACAAGTATCCCCTATCCTGTGGATAGGGGATGCATGTTATTTGTAGGACACACTATAGGTCGCATTTTTTTTTGGGGGGGGGGCTGTATGGCGTTCCCTACAGGGGGGGGGGCGCTGTATGGCGTTCCCTCCAGGGGGGGCGCTGTATGGCGTCCCCTGCAGGGGGGGGCGCTGTATGGCGTTCCCTGCAGGGGGGGGCGCTGTATGGCGTTCCCTGCAGGGGGGGGCGCTGTATGGCGTTCCCTGCAGGGGGGGGCGCTGTATGGCGTTCCCTGCAGGGGGGGGGGCGCTGTATGGCGTTCCCTGCAGGGGGGGGCGCTGTATGGCGTTCCCTGCAGGGGGGGCGCTGTATGGCGTTCCCTGCAGGGGGGGCGCTGTATGGCGTTCCCTGCAGGGGGGGGGGCACTGTATGGCGTTCCCTGCAGGGGGGGGGCGCTGTATGGCGTTCTCTACAGGGGGGGCACTGTATGGCGTTACCTACAGGGGGGCTGTTTGGCGTTCCCTACAGGGGGGGCTGTATGGCGTTCTCTACAGTGGGGGCTGTATGGCGTTAGCACCATACAGCCCCCTCTGTGGATAACGCCATACAGTCCCCCTGTAGATAAAGCCACACAGTCCCCCCTGTAGATAACGCCACACAGTCCCCCCTGTAGATAACGCCACACAGTCTCCCCTGTGGATAACGCCATACAGTCCCCCTGTAGATAAAGCCACACAGTCCCCCCTGTAGATAACGCCACACAGTCCCCCCTGTAGATAACACCACACAGTCTCCCCTGTAGATAACGCCACACAGTCCCCCCTGTAGATAACGCCACACAGTCCCCCCTGTAGATAACGCCACACAGTCCCCCCTGTAGATAACACCACACAGTCCCCCCTGTAGATAACGCCATACAGTCTACAGGGGGGGCTGTATGCCGTTATCTACAGGAGGGGCTGTATGGCGTTATCTACAGGGGGGCGCTTTATGGCGTTATCTACAGGGGGGGCTGTAAAAAAGGCACTATCTACAAGGGGGGGGTTGTGTGACACCCAGGGGAGGGGGGCCCCAGTCAAAAGTTTGCTATGGGGCCCAGTCTTTCCTAGTTACGCCCCTGGTTATTATTGCACTATATAATGCAAACGATCCAATGATCACTGGTTCAAGTCCCCTACGGGGACTAATAAAAAAAAGTAAAAAAACAGTTAACGTTTTTTTATGTATAAAAAATTATTAAAAGTTAAAAAAAGCCATGTAAAAAAGAAATTATAAAAACACAGCTGGTATTACCACCATCTGTAAAAGTCAGAACTGTTAGGGCATGCCCAGGCGTGGCGTATCTCTTCCGCCTCTGTCCGCATCAATGCCGCACAGAATCTGCGTTGCAGATTCTGTTGCGGCTTTGCTTAAAATGGGCATTAAGTTGATGCGGACTAGCCGTTGCGTATTGAGGGGAAGAGGGCTTCCCTTCTCTCTATCAGTGCAGGATAGAGAGAAGTTACAGTCCTTTCCCTAGTAAAAGTAAAAAGAATTCATACTTACCCGGCCGTTGTCATGGTGACGCGTCCCTCTTTCGCCATCCAGCCCGACCTCCCTGGATGACGCAGCAGTCCATGTGACCGCTGCAGCCTGTGATTGGCTGCAGCTGTCACTTGGACTGAAACGTCATCCGGGGAGGCGGGACTGGAGGAAGAAGCAGGGAGTTCTCGGTAAGTATGAACTTCTATTTTTTTTACAGGTTGATGTATATTATGATCGGAAGTCACTGTCCAGGGTGCTGAAACAGTTACTGCCGATCGTTTAACTCTTTCAGCACCCTGGACAGTGACTATTTACTGACGTCGCCTAGCAACGCTCCCGTAAATACGGGTGCACACACGTAGTCACCCGTAATTACGGGAGCCCCATTGACTTCCTCAGTCTGGCTGTAGACCTAGAAATACATAGGTCCAGATAGAATGAAGAAATGTCATGTTAGTAAAACCAATACGCTCCGCAGCACACATAACATCTGCGGACTTCATTGCGGAATTTTTACTCTCCATTGAAGTCAATGGGGAAATTCCGCAATGAGTCCGCAACAAGTCCGCGACTCGTCCGCAACAACCATTGTATGCTGTGGACACCAAATTCCGCACCGTAGCCTATGCTCCGCAGCGGAATTGTCCGCGACGTGTAAACGAACCCTACTAAAAAGCTGTGGAAGGCAATGGAGAAACGTGTACGCTGCGGATTTACGCTGCGGAGTGTCCGCAGCGGAATTCCAGAGCAATTCCGCCACGTCTGGTCATGCCCTTACAATTTCACGTTAATTAATCCACAGGGTGAACGCTGTAAAAAGACAAAAATGCCAGAATAACTGGTTTTGGTCACCTCATGTCCCACAAAAAAATGGAAAAAAAGTGATCAAAAGATTTATGTACCTTACAATGGTCCCAATAAAAACTATAGCTCGCTCCGCAAATAACAAGCCCTGACATTGTTTCATTGATGGAAAAATAAAAAAGTTATGGCTCTCATAACATAGCAATACAAAAAATTTTTTTCTTAACAATACGTTTTTTCTTTATCCAAGTAGAAAAACATAAAAAACGACATAGGTTTGCTATTGCTGTAATTGTACTACAAAATAAAGTTAACATGTCGTTTTTATTGCATAGTGAACACCGTAAAAACGAAACCCAAAAAACAGCGGAGGAATCACAGTTTTTTTTCCATTCCAACCCACAAAGAATTTTTTTCTAGATTTCTAGTACATTATATGGTGAAAATTAAGGAAGGAGGGAAAGGAAAAAGCACAAATGAAAATCCGATAAATGGCTATGGCGGGAAGGGGTTTATGTACAATAGTAGAAAAAAATACATATTTGGTATCGCCGTAATCTTACTGGCCCATAGAATAAAGGTAACATATTATTTATGCAGCAGGGTGAATGGTGCAGGTTTAAAATGTTGTAATATGCAACAGAGATTAAAAAATAAATAAAAAAATACACAAATTAATTATCGCTATACTTATAACAAGCCGCAAAATATAGTTATTTTTGTCGCACAAAGAATATCGTAAAGAATAAATCAAAAAAATAAAATAAAAAAATACAATTTGTTTTGCAAAAAACAAGCCCTTATATGGCTACGTCAACAGAAAAACTAAAAAGTTATGGCCCACGGAACGTAGTGATAAAAAAATAAAATAATTACTGCATCCCTCTTAGTGACCGCCAATACGCCTTTTCATGGCGGCTACTAAGGGGTCTTAGCCTAGTCTAAGTCCTGATGACTGCCGGGATCTTGCTCCAATGGTAGCCATCGAAGTTTACTTAGATCGGGGCCGTTTAACCCCTTAAATGCTGCGGTTAATAGCGACCACGGCATTCAAGTCATTTACAGAGGGAGGGTGCTCCCTCTGTCACCCGCAAATGCAATACTGACTATACCAAAGCATTATATCTGCGATCAAAAGATCTAGTGGGACTAAAAAAAATAAGTAATAAATGTTAAATAACAATTATTAATAAAGATTACAGTAAATAAAACAACAAACCATTTTTTCCATTTAAAAGGGGTTTTATTTATTAAAGATGTAAAAAAGAAATAAAAGTACACATATATTGGATCGCCACGACCGTAATGACCCAAACAATAAAGTTAACATGAAATTTAAACTGCAAGGGGAACACCGGAAAAAAAACCCGGAAAAAATGATGGCGGAATTGCTATTTTTTTTCCATTGCCCCCCAAAAAGGTGATAAGAAAAGATAAGTCCCATTTACCAAAACCTCAATATAGTAATACGGTCCGCGGATAAAGGGGGGGGTATCGTGGTACAGGACAGAGCAGACTACGTCAATGAAGCATTAAGACTACTTTCCGATACACTATTTTATGAGAAATTAACTTTTAATCCCATTCCGAAATATGAAACCGAATACAAATCCCTTATCGAGTCTGCTTTTAATGATGATTTGTTATGTAAAAAAGAAAAAGTTTTTCTCACGGTCCCTTTCCCTGCAACCCCTTTCATGTATCATCTGCCAAAGATACATAAAAATCTGTCTAACCCCCCGGGCCGACCCATTATTTCAGGGATAGGGTCCTTAACTAATAATCTATCACATTTTATTGATATCCATCTCCAACCGTTGGTTTTAAAATTACCTTCTTACCTGAAAGACTCAACACAGTTAATTAGGGAATTATTAGAACTACAATCTTTATATAATTTATCCGATTTGAGTTTTCTTACTGCAGATGTGTCCTCGCTATATACAAACATTCCACACACACAGGGTATGGAGGCTGTTTCCTCTTTCCTTGCGCTAGACCCCCGTTTTCCAAATAGTCAACTGAATTTTATTATCGATTGTATCGATTTTATTTTAACACATAACGTTTTTACCTTTGAGGACGATTTTTATAAACAGATTAAGGGTTGCGCAATGGGGACCCGTTTTGCACCATCATATGCAAACCTCTATATGGGGTCCTTTGAGGAATCTCTTATCCTGAACGAACATATATTCACAAACCATATTATTTACTACAAACGTTATATAGATGATCTGTTTTTTATCTGGAGAGGGGACATATCTGCTGCCAATGCTTTTATTGATCTTTTAAACAAAAATACATTTGGCCTCACTTTCACACATACTTATTCAGCTACTACCATTGACTTTTTAGACATAACTATTAAAAATAATGGGAACCATTTTTCTACTAGCACCCATTTTAAAAGTGTGGATGTAAATAGTTATTTGGATTTTAAAAGTGCACACCACACACCATGGTTGAAAAATGTCCCGTTTGGACAATATCGGAGGATAAGAAAAAATTGTTCTGATGATGTTAGTTTTGACAAAGAATGTAACATTCTCAACAAGAGGTTCGTAGAAAAAGGCTTCCCTAGGAGCCTAATCAAGGGCGCAGAGATAAGAGCAAGAGGTATGACCCAATCTGAATGCATCAAAAAATCAATACCGGCCAATATTGATGTTGTTGAAAAAACTATAAAAAACAAATATAATAAACAGAATGTAAATTTCATCACCTCATTTAACAAAAGTAGTAAGAATATTATGTCCATTTTTAGAAGACATTGGCACGTTTTAACCAACGACCCTTTTTTAAAAACATTACTCCCTGCGAAACCTTTAATCACCTTTAGAAGAGCGAAAACATTGAAGAATCTTTTAGCCCCCAGCAGGCTACATAGTAACAAAAAGAAGGCTGTGGATCCTTTAACGCAAAATGGCTCTTTTTCATGTAATCATGCTAGGTGCCTGTGCTGTAAAAATATCGCAAAGAAATCTATACAATTTTATTCCTTAAAAAGCAATATAAACTATCCTATCAAAAGTCATTTAGATTGTGGCAGCACTTATGTTGTGTACCTACTGCAGTGTACATGCAACCTGCAATATGTAGGTTGTACCACCCAAACGTTAAGAAACCGAATTAATAAACATAGATCCAATGTCAAGCAAGGTTTTTTAAAACAGAGTGTGTCACACCATTGTGCCCTCAAACATAACTGCAAATTTGATGATTTAGTTGTTACCCCGATCGAACAGATCCCAGTGGATACCCCTAATAGGTTTGTAAAACTCAAACAGAGAGAGAATTTTTGGATCTTCAAATTGGAGACCCTGCGCCCAAATGGCCTGAATGACCTCATAGAAACGTCCTTAGATTAAAATGCTTCATGTCCCTGTCATGTTTCCAAAGTTTTTGGCTATCCAATGGTAGTATGTTTACACCCTCAGGCTTTTTTCCTTTTTATCACATTACCATCCACGCACTATATATATATATGTCTATAATTTTATATATATATATATATATATATATATATATATATATATATATATATAATCTCATGATCAATCATTCCTTTTCACGTTCTCTTTCTATGTTTCTACTTACCCACCCATCAAACAAACACAATAATTTTATACTATTACGGTCCGAATTACACATTTCTGACATTACTTTTAATCAATTAGAAAAAACTTTTTAATTACGTACTCTGCTCCGGTCCAATCGCCTTTGCATTTTGCGGTCCCCTTCCATGCCCCACGTGACCCACTGTTTGTGGTCTGGTGTGTTTTATAGTCCATTCATTCACAAATCGACCCTGCTTGTTGCGTTCCATCGTGCGGCTCATTTCCTACATGTTGAACTGTTGTGCGGTTCAAACTCTGCGTGTCACCAGCCGTCCTTTAGATAAATACTCTCCTTAGAAATGCTCACGTTCCATACAAGGTTCATTTTGTGTTTTTCTCCTTAGAGGCATCTTTTAATACATTTATGTCATTATATTTTTATGTTTTTATGTAAATCTTAAAATATGTTTGTATACATCAGGCAAACGCTCTGTGTGACCTCTGATCCGCCTATGTTGGCGGTTTTTTTCACTAATTCCTCAGCCAACCTTTTGTCAATTCCTCCATGTATATAAAGGAGCAAATATCGCACTGTATGCATTGGCCTGATGAAGACGCCGGTCCGGCGTCGAAACGCGTAGCCTACCTCATTCCTAATAAATTTATTATTTATTCACAATCTCCTTTCATCTGACATCCTTCTGGAGCAGCGCCGTTTGGTCCCCTTTTTCTCCGTTGGATTTGCATTACCTCTTGACAACAAACTTGCTTTGTTTGTGCACGGACCTGGCAGCAGCTCTCATACGTTTACGACATCCTAACCGGTGTCCACGACCCTAGGTGAGCAAATTTCCATCTATTTGCCCCTTGGTTCTTTTATCGTTTCTTTGCACCTTCTGGCGCCGTGTCTGTTTTATCTGTTTCTACCATTTACCCAGAAGCGTAGCTAGTTTCTCTAGCACCCGGGGCAAAGATTCAGTTTGCCCCCCCCACCGAACCACTTTCCCGACATATCCTTCTCCCTCGCAATGTTTGTTTCCCCTAACAATCAATGAGGTGTCACATTTTTTTTATGTAACTCGAGCATAAAGCCATTTGTACATTTTACAAGCAATACTGTTCTATATACAACACCAGAACCAAAGCTCATTACATATATACAACACATGAACAAAGCTCATTACATATATACAGCACCAGAACAAGCTCATTACATATATACAACACCAGAACAAGCTCATTACATATATACAACACCAGAACCAAGCTCATTACATATATACAGCACCAAAACAAAGCTCAGTGCATATATACAGCACCAGAACAAAGCTCATTACATATATACAGCACCAGAACAAAGCTCATTACATATATACAGCACCAGAACAAAGCTCAGTGCATTTATACAGCATCAGAATCAAGATCAGTACATATATAAAGTGTCAGAACCAAGCTCAGTACATAAATACAGTGCCAGAACCAAGCTCAGTACATATATACAGCATCAGAACCAAGCTCAGTAAATATATACAGTGCCAGAACCAAGCTCAGTACATAAATACAGTGCCAGAACCAAGCTCAGTACATATATACAGTGCCAGAACAAAGCTTAGTACATAAATACAACACCAGCACAAATACAGCTCAATTAATTGCAACCCCTGCAGTATAGGTTTGCACTAAATTGTATACAGCTCCCAGCTTGGCCCAAACAATGTTAACGATATGCTGGGAGTGGCTGTTTCACACAAAAAAACATACCACCCATCATCTTGCAGCAGATCATACAGTGACTACAGTAGATTAGAGGCAGAATAAACATTTACATTAAGTAACTCACCAGTGACGATCTCAGATTCTAGTTGTTCTTTTTCACTTTTTTTCCCCATCTGGTCCAGACCTCTATGATGACTTCTCCCGGCCACAGCCCATTTCTGCAGTTTGCAACTCCATGTCTCCAGCTTCTTACTGTTCAAACATTTCTGCACCTATAAACAAAGATAAAGTTATCATGGTGCCAGACACTGCACACCTAAATATAATAGCACCATACACTGCACCTCTAATTATAATAGCACCATACACTGTCCCTGATTATAATAGCACCATACACTGCACCTCTAATTATAATAGCACCATACATTGTGTCCCACACACACGCACACACACACACACACACACACCGTGCCCCCTGTAGATAGTGCCCTCCATAGAGCCCCCTGTAGATAGTGCCCTACATAGAACTTCCTGTAGATAGTGCCCCACATACAGCCCCCTGTAGATAGTGTCCCACATATAGCCACCCCTGTAGATAGTGCCCACATATAGCCCCCCTGTAGTGTCCCATATATAGCCACCACTGTAGATATTGCCCCACATATAGCCCCCTCTGAAAATAGTGCCCCACATGTAGCCCCCCTTGTAGATAGTGCCCCATATATAGCTTCCCTGTAGATAGTGCTCCACATATAGCCTACCCCTGCATATAGTGTCCAACATATAGCCCATCCCTGTAGATAGTGCCCTACATATATCTCCCCTTATAAATAGTGCTCCACATACAGCCCACCCCTGTATATAGTGCCAAACATATAGCTCCCCTATAGTGCTCCACATATAGCCCACCCCCGTATATAGTGCCTCACTAACAGCTCCCCATATAGTGCTCCACATATAGCCCACCCCTGCATATGGCCAACCCCTGTATATAGTGCCTCACATATAGCTCCCCATATAGTGCTCCGCATATAGCCCACCCCTGTATATAGCCCCTCTGTAGATAGAGCTGACCTCTGTATATAGCCCCCCTGTAGATAGAGCTGACCTCTGTAGATAAAGCCCCCCACTGTAGATAATATCACTCACATTTTTATTAGAATAAAAAAAAAAACTTGACACACTCCTGCTCCCATGCCGTCCAGTGGCAATGTAGACCTGCTATCTTCTGAGCAGGTCTGCTGGAGTTACATCCTCGCGCTGCTTGCGTTGTTGAAAGGCGCTGATTGACATGGTAAGTCATTCTGCTCTGCCAATCAGTTGCTTTCATAGACGCAAGCATCGCGCCGCTTGTGTCTATGAAAGGCCGTGATTGGCAGGGCACTATGACTTGCCCTGTCAATCAGCGCCTTTCAACAATGCAAGCGGCGCAAAGAAGTAACCACATCGCTTGAGTCGTTGAAAGGCGCTGAATAGCCGGGCACATAACGTACCCATCCATTCATCTCCTACAGTGCAGGAGGGGATGCTGGTGACATTGGCGCCGCCACCCCTCTTAGAGAGGTAGTAGGGCGCTGTAATGGATAGTGAAGTCCTGGCAACCCCCCACTTTCCCCCTTAGTTGCGTCCGGGGCACATGCCCCGCCTGCCCCCCCTAGCTACGCCCCTGCATGTGCCCCCAAAAAGTACCACAAAAAACATGCCCACATATTACTAAATTGACGGAAAATTAAAAAGTGACGATGCAAAAACAAATAATTTCAGTTCAAATGTGTTTTTATTGTGCAAAAGTCGTAAAACATAAAAAACCTATACATATGTGGTATCACCGTAATCGTACTGACCCATAGAATAAAGGTAACATGTTATTTACGCCGCACGGTAAACAGCATAGAACTATTGCGGAATTGCTGGGTTTTTTTTCTATTCCCCTCCAATAAAAGTTAATCAAAAAATTATATGTACCCGAAATGGTGCCATTAAAAATTACAAATGACTTGTTTGCTCCATCGTTAAATAATTAATTAATTATTTAATTATTAAAAAATACAACTAATTCCACATAAAAAAAGTCCTCGGCTATGTCGATGCAAAAATAAAAATGTTATAGCTCTTCAAATGCGACGATGGAAAAACGAAAAAAATAGCTTGGAAATTAAGGCCTAAATAGGCTGGTCACTAAGGAGTTAAAGGCCAAAATAACTGTTTAATGAAAGAATAAAGGACTTGAGATGAGCAAACCTATTAGACACATATCACTTTAGGTCCAAATTTCCCAAAAGCTTAAAATTAGTCAAAATGTGAAAGTTTTGGTGTTCGCAGCGCAAGAATTGTCAAAATGGTGGCCACCGGTGAGCGCTCTCCGCCAATTTGCCAATTATATAAAAAAAAGAGGGGAGAAGAGGATTATTCACCTTCCCTGGTCTCCAGACGTGTCCCTGCCGGAAAGTGAGATGACGTAGCTGTGATCGCTGCAGCCAATCCCAGGCCGCAGTGATCACATGGGACAGCTACGTCATCTCACCTGCCGGTAGCGACGTGTCGCTACTGTAGTACAGCGTATGTGTTGAGTGTGATTGTTCTTATTTTTGTGAAATCGCATGTACCCTGATTGCCTTGTTTGACCCTCTGATGTTTTCAAGGACTGTAACCAACTTAGATTCAGTCCTAGAAGACGTTAAATAGTCTGATAGGCCTATCGGGGGACCTGCGATTCGCAAAACGAATTTGGACCGAAACGAACGGCCGATTTAAAAGTAAATTCGCTCATCACTATTAAGGACTCTGTACTGCAAGGCAGCAATGCTAACCAATCTGCACTGTGATATTGTAAATACTTATTACTAACACTATAACAGGAGATGTCACTTCTGGTCATATTTGTGACATCATCAGATAAAGTACAGGAAGCCATTGTTACCTCACTGCATGATGCCATAATGACTGTGACTCTATAAGAACTGGGGTTTAGGGGGGGGCGACTGCTCAGTCCAGGATATGAAGATAAGCAGACACAAGATACTTCACCATGAGGATCTCACAGAGAATAGCGGAAGCTTCTGATGTTTGTGAAGTCACCAGTCGGAATCCGGAACACTGGAAAAGGAGAACTTCATGCACGAGCCGCATGGCAGGGGAAGAACAACAGGAAAACCGGCGGCTTTGGCTTATATACACGGTGATAGGAGGTTCAGTCATTTACTTTCAGGTTTTGGGACCAAGAAGAAAAACAGTAATGTGGAGGAAAATCTGCCGCCATGATGCCAGCAATCTCCAAACATTGAAGGTATGTACATGATATATATGTTCATTTAATCTGAAAATGTGGGATATTTGAGAATTTGGGGTTTGTTATACATTATGGCCCATATTTACTGAGCAGTTTATGTCAGTTTATTTTGTAAGCTTAACCAAATAAAGTTGCAAACGGTGACATGCAACAAATTTGGTGTAAAATGTATCTTTTCTCGTCACTTGACAAATTTAAAAAGTGACTAAAAGTGGGCGTGGTCTCCAAGGAGACGAAGATGAGAACTGTGAGATTGATCACTCCTCCGTGTCACACATGCCAAGATTCCTTACACGTTATCCCATAGCCTCTCATGGTTGTGTCCTCCTAGACCCTGGACCTTGTTTGGTCTGCATAGAGGCTGAACAGTTCTCAGTGGTCCATGACTATTTTTTGGTGGGATAACAGGGAACGATGGTTTCCCATAGTTCAAGCAGAAGACACCTGCTATATGCTATGTTCACCAGTGAGGCAAATACAAGCTGGGAAGGAGGTAATTGCATGTTACATGTGGCCATTAGGAGGAGAAAAACTCAAAGGGGGAGGAAATAAATTGTGAGTCTAAGAAGATGATTGTGTAAAAAGTGGCTTTCAGACCAAAGGCCTAATCCCTGCCCTCCTGGAGTCGGCCATTTGCTTTACACCACATCAGGGACCTGGTATAATGGAACTGGCCTTCTCCTGTGACATAGGAGGGCAGTGTTTTCTTTCTCTTTCACTAGCAGAGGTGACCATAGCCGAGCTGTGATCTCGGTAGTCCGATCAGTGGAGGAGCGACCTGCATGATACCGGGACGTCGTGGAGAACATCTGGGATTGGACACCTTCTTATAACTTACTATTCCATATAATGTCGTAGCTATCAGTAAGATGTTAGTTAGTTAGTTAGTTGCATTACAAGCTCTGATCCTGGGTTCTCGGACTGATCGCCTTTTCTCGGGGTCAACAAGGAATTTTCCCCTGTGGCACAAATTGGCTAAACGTGCGCAGGGTTTTTGCCTTCTTCTGGATCAATAGCTTTAGTTAGGAATTTTATTTAAATAAATTGTGTTTAAAAATGAAATCTCTGTCTCCTCGTCATTTCTCAATATTATATAGCAGTCAGGTATTAGTATATATTATGGGATGTTATTATGGTTATTTTGCTGCTGATAATCCAATATGGTTGATTCCATGAAGCATTGGATAATATACACATACAGAAGAGAAATACATCATATGATCCATATAAATGCTACTACTATAAAGGAACACTAAGGATCGATGCACACGATGCGTATTACGTGCGTTTTTGCAGAGCGGATATGCGTGCAGCACCTCTGCAGAGTAATACAGTACCAGCATATTCAATGAGATTCCAGGAAATCTCATGTACACGGTACGGTATTTTTCGGGACTGAAATTGACCTGTGGTGTATTGTTTAGAATCCGCAGCATGTCATTTTATCTTGCGTTTCCGCTTGCAAATTCTATTTGTCTAGTGCAGAGGAAAATCCCACCAAAATTTCTCAGCATGAAAAGGCACCGAAAAACGAATCACCTTCAGGTGTGTTTTTTTCCAGAGGTTTTGCTGTGTGTTTCCCACAGTAAAATACACAACATGTAGCCTAAAGGTACTAAATACATAAAAATCAAAGCAACCCACTTGCTCCTGTTTTGCCTGAGAAATTCTTTTGTGTGGGTCCTAGATCAGCCATTTTCCCCCATCCCTTACTAAGCCACACCCCTCAGCCGTCTGCCAGCGAAAATGGAAGAGATTGGAAGGAACATGAAGAGGTTGTCGATGTTGCTGAGAACCCCAGCGATCAGATGTAATCTATGAAAGGCTTTATTTCGCTGCAGTGCCACCACAGGGTTAAAGGGTAACTAAACGTTTGAAAAACTTCTGACATGTCATAGTGACATGTCAGAAGTTTTGATTGGTGGGGGTTCGAGCACTGAGACCCCCACCAATCGCTAGAACGAAGGCGCAGAAGCCCTCGTGTGAGCGCTCAGCTGCTTCGTGTCTGTTCGGCTTTTTCCGGAAAGCCGATGTATCGGAGTACGGGCTCATAGACTTTTTATTGAGTCCGTACACTGATACATTTATTTCTGGAAAAAGCCGAACAGACATGAAGCGTCTGAGCGCTCACACAAGCGCTTCAGCTGCTTCGTTCTAGCGATTGGAGGGGGTCTCAGTGCTTGGACCCCCAGCAATCAAAACTTCTGACATGTCACTATGACATGTCAGAAGTTTGTGAAACGTTTAAGTTACCCTTTAAGGCAATGACTTACACACTTCAAAACTATGGGCTTTCGGTATAATGCGAGAACGTGCCGATCCTCCAAATTCTAGTTATTTCATTTTCTCACCATTTTCACAGTCATACAAAATCTGAGCAGCATTTTGATATTTGTCACTATTAAATTTGCTGGCCATTAAAGGACCATACCCTAGTAGATAACTGCTACAATGGCAAATATGTTCCTTATAGAAAATCACTCCCACTTTTGCAGATGTCGTTAGTGCATTGTTGCATTTGTATTTTCTCATAAACCTACCGTTAAATCAGGCGCGATCGAATAAAAATATAAAGCAAGTCCTAAACCTGTAACATCTAATAAAACACTTTTTAATAAATGGGAACGGACTGTTTTAGCAACATGACCAATACTTCTTTATTATTTTAAAGAAAAGCCCTCAATGGCTCAACAGCGGGAATCATCCCACGATAAATAGGAGAGGCAGGAAAGTGAGAGGTGTACACTCCCCTGGCGGTATTGTGCTGGGGGACACGACAATCTGGTAGTCAAAAAGATGTCTATATAGTCCAAGTGCTGGTTCGGGGGACTACTAGCCACTAGTGTTCCAGGCAGAGAATAATCAGTATCGAATGCTGAGATGCACTAGGATATTTTGAGTGCAAGACGGTGAAAAATTACCCTTTACGAATCCTCTGGAGTCATGCAAATGTTAACCTTTTATTAATATCGTAACATGCAACATGTTTCAGAGCCGAACCGGCTCCTTCATCGACATTTGACCTATACTTATGTCATAGACGGGAAGCGGGAGTATGGAGCAGGCTCACGGCTCCATCATCTAAGCTGTTAGAAAGAGAGAGGCGGCCCCCTCTGACAGCCCATCGGGTGCAGATCGTCATCATGGCAGCCTGGGGGCCAAATGAAGGCTTCCAGGTCTGCCATCTTTGTATTAATATTAAGCTCTGCCTGCAACAGCGTTTAATAAAATCCTATGAAAATCACGTTTTACTGCAATACGTTGCTATTATTGCACTATATCATGCAAACGATCCACAAATCATCTCCCACAAAAAAATGGAATAAAAAGTGATCAAAAGATTTATGTACCCTACAATGGTTCCAATAAAAACTATAGCTCACTCCGCAAATATCAAGCCCTCACATTGTTAAATTGATGGAAAAATAAAAAAGTTATGGCTCTCATAACACAGCAACACAAAAAAGCAGTTGGAGGGGATTGCCTCACTATACTGAACTGCTGCTTCAGACCTCAACACTAGCCAGGAGGCTTCACCTGCTTCTGGGATCCAGGTGGCAGGGGTACCACACCAGCCTCCCCCATCCCTGCCTCCAGTGTGCAGCTTTCTAGTCCTGCATCTTAGGTGGTAAGTTTAACTGCCCCGTTTTCCCAACTGGGGGGTACCCGAAGAGGACCCTTGTTAACACGCCTGCTCGGCCTGGCATTCCTTACAGTGGGCAACCCCTGCCCTTTCCTGCCCACAGGAGTATATTTTAATGCCTAGACCTGCTTGAGTGCCGCATCTAGTCTCTACGCAGGCATTCATACGCTACATGGCTGCCTTGCCTTCTAGACACTGGGGTACCCTCCCACCGCTTAGATCATTGCTTCGCTCAGGCTGATCTTACTTCCACGTATTTGTTGAATCTTTGCTAGCAAATGTGATTGGAGCGTGGCCTTCCCATCCCCGGCTCCCTCAGACACATATACAAAGCAAGATGGTGAAAATTGGTCAGGCTAAACATGGAGACCCGCCTACTACTCCCAAACAAAAGAAATCCCAACCGGACATGGATAAATTCCTGAAAAGACGCTCACCCCAAAGATCTACATCTTCCACTAAACGGTCATTGCTGCCTAACGATCATCGTGACACTTCTGATGGTGAAAGTTACATGGAGGAAGAAGTGGCACCTGACCCACCTTCTATGATCTCCATTTCTACTAAAGGCTTGCAAAAGATTATCGAGAAAGCCCTACAACCTGTAATGCGAGAACTTGACGATATTAAGCAGGAAGTCCACCACATTTGAGTTAGAGTTGAGCTACTTGAAGAAACCCAAACTGCTCTTCTTACTCACGGAGATGCGACCTCCTCGGCACTTCAGGCTTGTCAAACTCATCTGAATTCTCTTCACCCCTATGTGGAAGATCAGGATAATAGGGGGAGGCGCAATAATCTGCGGATAAGGGGAATGCCGGAAAACTTCCCTCCACATGAGACCATGTCCATGACTGAGAAAATCCTGGACTTTGTCCTCAGCCCTGACTCACCCCCAGACCTACAGATTGAAAGAGCTCATAGGGCTCTAGTCCAAAACCCAAAGAAGGTGAACCACCAAGGGATATTGTATGCAAGCTACCGTCTTTTCCTGTCAAAGAAGGGGTGCTCCGCAAGACACGCAATATACCTGACCTTATGTTTGAGGGTCATAAACTGACTTTTTTTCAGGATATTTCCCCGACCACCCTATCCAAACGTAGGTCTCTTGGGATCGGCACGGATCGTCTCCGATCTCTAAAAATACCGTAGAAATGGCTCTTCCCTTTTGTACTATCCTATCATTTCCAAGGTCGGTTGTCCATTGTTCATTCAGCGGAAGACCTAGAGAATGCTTGCCCTCCACTAGACCTCGACCATACCGCCATCCCCTTTTGGCAACCTTACACAGATGTAGCCTCTCTTCCCTCTCTGCCTAAGCCTGATGTCTGGCTGAATCCCAGACCCCGTCCGACTAAGAAGAGACCAGCAAATAATCCTCCATGACAGACTTGCGGCCCTGCTTAGGATTGTGTTTTATTTGCATCCATTCTATGTCTGTCTAGAGATATGTTTGTGTACGGGTTTAATGTCTTAACTTTTTCTCTTTAGGTGGTTTAAAATCTGTGCTTTAAAAATGTTTAGCTACAGTCTGCCTTGAATTTTTGTTGTTTGGGTGCCGGGATGAGGGGTGCATATTCTTATTCACTCGTTCACTCTTCTCTCCGCCGCAACGCTTCTCTGTCAGTTAGTGCTTAACTGACTAATACCGCACTGTGGATCAGTGCAAATATCTTTACTACAGCATTTGAAAACAATTTACTTATTGTTCTCTTTTCTGTGTTTCTCATCTTTTCTTTCTTTCTCTCTTCATACTGGTGCATTTATGTCGCGTATTCAGGTTACGACATTGAATGTCAAGGGCTTCAACTCCCTTACTGAACGCTCCCAGGTCAAACACTCCCTTAAAAAATTGGATTAGTCTGTGCTGCTGCTACAGGAAACCAAATATTGGGAAAGATCGCCTATCACACAAATGTATATTGTATAAGGGAGACCACATTGGTGTACACCACCTTGATGAGCAGAATTGAATCAGGAATAGGGGAGGGGGAAAAGAATGTGGTCTGTGGGTTAATTAATATTTAACTTTTATTAATATTCATTAAGATAGAAAATTAGTTAAAAGTCCATTGGTGCAACCTGGTATGTGTGAGTGACCCCCAAGCTCACATACCTATTGGCCATATGTTGTATAATAGAATATTGTATTGAAATAAAGAATAATTATGCTGTCAGTATTGCTCTAGTGAGAAACACATAGGTTTCTATACTGTCTAGATGCCAAATTACATGGCAAGTGACATTAAATTAAGCCAGTGGGCTGTATTGTGTAGCAGTAAATCGATCTCAAAACAGCAAAATTGAACTTTGCCGTGCAGTGAGTATTAATGTCAGATTATGACAGTGCAATGAGTGAGCGCAAATTTTGCCAATTGCACTGCCATGCGATGTTGTTGCGGCACAGTGTGAACAGTTAGTTTACACCTGCACCCTCACGCTGGTGTCCCTGCGATCCAGAGCAGCAGCATGGGGAGCAGCCGCAATATATGCTATAGCCGCGCTCAGCTGTCAGCTGGGAAGCGGTGTAAGGGAGCCGTCCCACAGTTGGACTCTGTTGTGAGAGCAGCCGTGATGTATTGAAGTAGCCGCGCTCAGCTGTCAGCCGAGAAGCGGTGACAGCTGAGCGCAGCTACTTCAATACATCATGCATATTAATAAAAGTTAAATATTAATTAACCCACAAACCACATTCTTTTCCCCCTCCCCTATTCCTGATTCATTTCTGCTACATGAAACCCACTTGAAAGGTAAAATTCCAAACCTTCCTAAATCACCTTACACTACATAGTTCCATTCATGCAATGATAGTGGCAAACGTAACTGTGTCAGTATAGCTCTACGGTCTGACATTCCCTTTGAATTTGTCTCCCAGATTGCTGATGGCGCAGGCCGCTTTCGTTTCATAAAAGGTAAAGTGGCGAACACCCTGACTACCATTGGGAATATTTAAGCCTGAACTCGGGCCAGATTCCTTGGCTATCTGCAACTTTAGACAAGTTTTCTCAGTTCTCTGAGGGCCTAACGCTTCTGGGAGGGGACTTCAACATTGTGCTTGAGCCCCTTCTGGACTCCTCCACGGGAACTTCTGCTCACAGCTACTCCGCTCTGAGGAAAATCCGTAGACTCCTCACATCTTTAAGATTGATGGATGTGTGGAGATTCTTCCACCCAACGGATAGGGACTATACCTTCTACTCCCACCCCCATCATTCTTACCAAAGACTAGATTACCTGCTCATCATGGATAGCCAACTCCCTTTAATAGATTCCCCCTCTATAGGCAACATTCTCCTGTCTGACCATGCCCCAATGTCCATGTTTCTTAACATACACAGCCTTTTGCCTAGGCAATATAACTGGAGTCTTAATGAAACTTTCCTCTACTCGTCGCGCAATAAGCAACGAGTTGAGGCGGCGCTGAAGTCCTACTTTGTTGAGAATGATACGCAGGATGTCTCCGCTAGCACGATCTGAGAAGCCCATAAGCCAATGATCAGAGGAGTACTCATAATCATGGGTATGTTTATGAAGAGAGAGAGGAACCGGGAGATTGATGACCTTCTTTCCCGAATATCTGACCTTGAAAACCAGCATAAACGGTCCGCGGCTCAAGGGGTTCTCTCCTCGCTTATACTTTCCAGAGAAAGACTCAAACAATGTTTGAATTTGCGCACGGAAAAGGCATATACCTCTGCTACTCACAAACACCACATGCACGGTGATAAGGGGAGCAAAGTCATGGCTTATCTAGCTAAAAAGAGAAGACAGCAGAACTATATCCCCAAATTCAGGTTTCCTACTGGAGCTGTACTTGAGGACACCAATGACATTGCGGCTGAGTTTTGCTCCTATCAAACACTGTATGACCTACGTCCTGGAGAGACGCCCAAGGAGCTTGCGGACAGAACTGAGCTGATTGAATCTTTCCTTGAATCCCTCTCTCTTCGTACCTTAACTGCTACACAAAAAACCCAACTAGAATCCCCTTTTACACTTAAAGAAATCCGTGATGCGCTCTCCAGTATGCCCTCTAGTAAGTCCCCAGGTCCTGACGGTTTTCCGGCCTCATACTATAAACAGTTTGGAGACGTCCTGCTGCCATTCTTCCTCAGAGTATGTAACTCTCTTAACGCTTCTCAACATTTCTCTCCTTCAGCGCTTGAAGCACATATTTCGGTATTACCCTTCGCTATGCGGTAATTATCGCCCTATATCACTTTTGAATGTGGATGTTAAATTATATGCCAAAATCATAGCTAACAGGATGCAATCCTTACTCTCATTCCTAATTGACCCAGTGCAGATGGGTTTTGTTAAGGGGAGAGAAGGTAAACACAACACTACGCGAGTTCTCCATCTGATCCAGTACACCAGGTCAAGAAATATCCCTTTTGTTCAGTTGTCTACTGATGCAGAGAAAGCTTTCAACTGGGTGGACTGGACCTTTATGGTCAAGTCGCTTTCCCGTTTCGGCTTTCAACAACTCTTCGTTCACAAAATCCTGTCTCTGTACACTTCCCCACATGCTAAGGATTGAGTAAATGGCCACCTATCGAGGCCTTTCCAGATCATGAATGGAACAAGACAGGGTTGTCCACTCTCTCCCCTCCTTTTTGTCCTCACAATTGAGACTTTGATCCAGAGTCTGCGTCAGGAGCCACTTCTGTCGGGGGTCGCCATTGGTGACAGAGTGCATTGCACAGCGGCATTTGCCGATGACTTGCTTATTTTCATCACCAATCCCTCCACAGCCCTACCCCGATTTCAAGAGATGTTTATCCATTTTGGTGACTTATCCAATTTCAAAATTATTTCTAGCAAATCCGAGGGACTATGTGTCTCCTGCACTCCGGCTCTATTAAAGTCTCTGAAACTCAGCTCCCCCTTCCTACTGCGTTCAGATAGTATAAAATACCTAGGAATTAATTTAACTCCCTCACTTGAACACTGGTATCAATACAATTACACACCTTTACTCTCCGAGATTAAAGCCACTATCCTGTCTTGGCATATCCCATATATTTCATGGATTGGTAGAACCAACATACTTAAAATTATTATTCTCCCCAAACTCCTTTATCTATTCCAAACTCTCCCGATTCCCCTCCCTAGAGCCTTTTTTGCTACCATTAGACAACAGTTTTCTAAATACATTTGGAATAATATTAAACCCAGAATAGCATTTCACACTCTTATTCGTACAAAACGTTCAGGGGGAGAGGGCTTCCGGATATTGAATCCGAATACCACTCCGTACAATTAGCCAGGATAACTGAGTGGTTTGATAATGCCTCAATTAGACTTGTGGTTCTCGTGGAGGAGGCCACCATAGGCATGTCCCTTACCTCCCTTCTGTGGCTTAACAAACCCAACGCAGCCCTTTTTAAGTCACGCAACTCCCTTACCTCTGCTTCATATCAAACATGGATGAAAGGTGAGCGGATGAAATCTCTGCACAAAATTTTGTCTCCCCTGATGACGGTTCGTGACCTTGTGCAGTCGCAGACAGAGGTTTCGAGACTGTTCTTCCCTGCCTGGAAAGGCATCCTGCAGCACGTACGATTCCATATTGACTAACGGGGCTGTTCCTACCCTCACTGAATTGCAGGCTCAACCTGGTTTCTCGTCTGTCAATTTTCTCACTTACACTCACCTCAAAAGGTGTTACCTGGGAGCGTTTATTACACGATATTATAATAATCTCATTAAGATGAATTCGTCCATACAGCCCTCTTTTCTTAAAGCTTGGGAGTTGGAACTTAAGACTACTTTTTCTGACGAGGACACCAGGGCAGTTTTTCGAAACTCCCTTGGTACCTCAAGAATCCTCATACAAACTGACATCTAGGTGGTACAAGACTCCCTGGGTATTGCATAAAATGTGTAACGAAATTTCCCCAGATTGTTGGAGGTGTCATAAAAACCCGGGAACATATTTACATTTGTGGTGGGAGTGTGAGAAAATCTCCCCCTTTTGGGCCGAGATACAAACTGTCCTCAATACTATAACTCATTCCTCTATTGTCATTTCCCCTCGTGTAGTGTTCCTAAACCTATGGCCAACATTCCCTGGGGGGGCCCCCAGGGAGCTATGGTTACATCTCTTCGCGGCGGCCAAATCTCTATTACTGTTGTATTGGAAGACCGAGGTTGTGCCACGAATAAGTCATTGGCTTAGGATGGAGCCCAGCTGGCGAGAATGGAGGAGCTCTCGCATCTTGAGTATCACTCTCATGCCAAGTACCGAAAGATCTGGGCACCCTGGTTTGAATTCTGCAAAAATGACTCCTTTCAACACCTCTGGGGTGCAGACTCCCACTGCATTGGATAAGGACGATTGTTATTCTAGTTTGGGACTACTTTCTAAACTTTCCCGAAAGGTCTGATGTCCTTGGAGACCTCTCTCCTTGCACGTTTCTTTTCCCTCCTTTTCTATCCCCTCCTTCTTTACCCCCTTCCCCTTGACGTTGGTGCAAGTGGTGTGAACATACGCCAGGAAGCTCATACTTCCTTATTGTTCGGTTTGTATAATATGTTCTGTTTAATATTGAGATAACGCATTGTACATACGTGTCTTCTTATTGTGAATTCTAACAATTACTCGTATATTGTATGTACTGTGGCGCTTATGCATATTGTAATTCGCATTTTGCCTTTCTGTAAAACCTCAATAAAATGTTATTTTCCCAAAAAAAACAAAAAAAAAACTATACGTATGTGGTATTACCGTAATCGTACCAACCCACAGAATAAAGGTAATTATTATTTATGCCGCATGGTAAACAGCATAGAACAATGGCGGAATTGCTGTGTTTTTTTCTATTCCCCTCCAATAAAAGTTAATCAAAAAATGATATGTATCCGAAATTATGCCATTAAAAAATACAACTAATGCCGCAAAAAAAAAGTCCTCGGCTATGTCGATGCAAAAATAAGAAAGTTATAGCTCTTTAAATGCGTCGATGGAAAAACGAAAAAAATTGTTTGGAAATTAAGGCCTAAAATAGGCTGGTCACTAAGGAGTTAAAGCCCAAAATAACTATTTCCTGAAAGGATAAAGGACTTGAGATGAGAAAACCTATTCGACAAATATCAAATTAGGTCCAAATTTTCCAAAAGCTTAAAATTCGTCGAAATGTGAAAGTTCTGGTGTTCGCAGTGCAAGAATTGTCAAAATGGTGGCCACCGGTGAGCGCTCTCCGCCAATTTGCCAATTATATAAAAAAAAGAGGGGAGAAGAGGATTAAAAAAACGAAACATACTCACCACCTTCCCTGGTCTCCTGACGTGTCCCTGCCGGAAAGTGAGATGACGTGTCACCTGCCGGTAGCGACGTGTCGCTACTGTAGTACAGCGTATGTATTGAGTGTGTTTGTTTTTATTTTTGTGAAATCGCATGTACCCTGATTGCCTTGTTTGACCCTCTGATGTCTTCAAGGACTGTAACCAACTTAGATTCAGTCCTAGAAGACGTTAAATAGTCTGATAGGCCTATCGGGGGACTTGCGATTCGCAAAACGAATTTGGACCGAAACGAACGGCCGATTTAAAAGAAAATTTGCTAATCGCTATTAAGGACTCTGCACTGCAAGGCAGCAATGCTAACCAATCTGCACTGTGATATTGTAAATACTTATTATTAACACTATAGCAGGAGATGTCACTTTTGGTCATATTTGTGACATCATCAGATAAAATACAGGAGGCCATTGTTACCTCACTGCATGATGTCATAAAGACTGTGACTCTATAAGAACTGGGGTTTAGGAGGGGCGACTGCTCAGTCCAGGATATGAAGATAAGCAGGCACAAGATACTTCACCATGAGGATCTCACAGAGAATAGCGGAAGCTTCTGATGTTTGTGAAGTCACCAGTCGGGATCCGGAACAATAGAAGAGGAGAACTTCATGCACGAGCCGCATGGCAGGGGAAGAACAACAGGAAAACCGGGGGGCTTTGGCTTACATACACGGTGATAGGAGGTTCAGTCATTTACTTTCAGGTTTTGGGACCAAGAAGAAAAACAGTAATGTAGAGGAAAATCTGCCGCCATGATGCCAGCAATCTCCAAACATTGAAGGTATGTACATAATATATATGTTCATTTAATCTGAAAATGTGGGATATTTGAGAATTTGGGGGTTTGTTATACATTATGGCCCATATTTACTTAGCAGTTTATGTCAGTTTATTTTGTAAGCTTAACCAAATAAAGTTGCATGACTCAAATAAGTCGAGTCGCTTCTCCCCTTATGTAAATCTACCCTCCCAAAGCAGACACTGAAACAGAGTTGGATTTTAATGGCCACAGCAGCCGTTTATTATTTAAATAACAATAACTTTAAATACCATAATTTTTGAATCCCCAAAAAAGGGGATACATCATAACAACAAATAACCCACTGCGACCCTATCAGGGTCATAACATTATAAACCAACCAGAATGACAGGGGCAAGTCCTTGAAGCCACCGATACTTAATTTTGGCCATCTGCCCACAAATACCTTACCCCCAGCCGTAACCCGGCCCAGGAGCACCAAATTACCTTTTTGCAGATGACCACCATATATATATAAATATATATAACCCAGCTTTCAAAAGGGGTAACACCCTAAGAAGCCGACAAATTGGGGGTGCATCCCGTGATGCATTCCCCCCCACCACTTTTTACGACCTACTTCAAGGACTCCCCCCCGCCAAAGCGAAACAGGCCTTGACCACCTCACGCCTGCGAGCTCCTCCACACTCCCACCGCTCGCTCAATTCCATCGGTCAAAGCCAGACTCCACATATCCATCCCCACCTCATTGAGGTGCACACCGTCCTCTCTCCAGTACCTGCTTGTCCCAGCCTCCAGATCCCAGTGGCGCACCGCAACCCCACCATTACGCGTCACGAAGCTCGATATGGCCCTATTAGCCTTAATGCGAGCCTTGTTAATTTTTCCCACAGAACGGGCCATCCGCCAGTTCTTCCTAGGGACCATCTCGGACCACACCGTCACCAATTTAGGATAAGTTGCCCATAAGCAGAGCAAATCATGCTTGACGTCCCGTACCAACTCCCGGAAAGGGCGTATACCCAAATCGTTGCCTCCCACATGCAACACCAGTACCTCCGGCGCCCTGTCAAGCAGTACAAAATTGTGAAACTCGGGCAATACCCTGTTCCATGTCATTCCCCGTATACCCATCCACCTCACAACCGCCGCATCCCGCGGAATCCTGAGCTGTCGACCGTCCGGCCGTACATCCGCGCGAAGGGCACCCCAGTACACAAAAGAATGCCCCATAATCCACACCATGCATGAGTCACGGCCTGCAAAACAAATGAAGAACATACACGCACCACCTCTTGCTGCCGCGTACCATTAATACTCAGGCGGAAACGCACGCACCCGGAACATGCTATACATCAATATATCACAACATGTTCAAGCGCACATAAGAACGGAAACGCGCCGACTCCCAACGCCCTATCCGCTGCACGCCTGCATCATCTAAACCCCATCTCACCGCCTCCGTCGCTGCCCCTATACGGAAAGAATGAGACGAGTATTGCTCTGCCTGCACCGCGCTAGCCACCAGACACTTTCTGAAAACCGAAATAAACTGATACCGCGACAGAAACGAGCCATCCTCGTGCCGCAGCAACGGCCCGTCTGAGAGATCTAAACCAGCCAAGTACTCCTTGACACACAACACTGGACAAACCGGATTCTTTGGGACCGCCAGCAAAACCACTCGACGTCCTGCCCCTCCTTGGTCCGTTTTAGACCTTCGCAACACTATCTCCACCCTGTCTTCATACAAATCGACATTATCCTGCAACAAGCCCCCCGCTCTCACCGAACTGGGGGAAACCAATTCCCCTACCCGAAAAGCTCCAAAAAAGGCTAACGCAAAAGCCAACCGGAAAAGCTTGCGCTCATACTCTGAACGACACACCTGCCGCACCACCACCTCCAGGGAACACAACAATTGAAATGACACGGGACGCCTCTTATCCCTCACCACTACACCCCGTCTCAGCCCTTTCAATGCCTGGCCCACCAAAAACCGCTTCGTGATATCTGCCAACCCCCGTAACTTACAACCGAAAGCAATGGCCGCCACGAAGCGATTAACCTTAGCGACCGTGCAACCCCGGGCGAACGCATCCCCCAACCAAAACAGCAAGGCCACCATCCTATCATCATCCGAGCACACATCTCCCAACGATCTCACCCACTCCTCCCATTGCCTCCATCCAGCCGCATACGACGACCACGTCGCACTGGCCAGTGAACGTTTAATCAATGCACCTGCCGCCTGGATACCAGCTCCCACAGATGACTGGGACAGTCCACCCCTGTTAACTCCGCGTCCGGGACCAGCTGCCGGAAACGATCCCACTGCGAGCGAGAAAGCGCGTCAGCAATACAATTCTCTACCCCGGGAACATGCACCGCCACCACCCATGCATTTAAACTCAAACAGGAAAGCACCAACTGACGCAACAAGCGAACCACTGGAGGGGACGACGCCGAAGTATTATTTATAGCCATCACCACCCCCAAATTGTCGCAATGAAAACGCACTTTTTTGTCCCGGAACCTGTCTCCCCAAATGGTGACTGCCACCACGATGGGAAACAGTTCGAGTAGGGCCAAGTTACGCGTCAGTCCCGCCTCCACCCATGCAACCGGCCATTTTCCCGCGCACCATTGACCTTTAAAGAACGCCCCGAACCCCACCGCCCCAGACGCGTCAGTGAACAATTCCAAATCGAAGCTATCTAACGCCCGGGACATCCACAGAGAGCGCCCATTATACTGTGCCAGAAAATGGAGCCAGACCTGTAAATCTTCCCTGTGCTCTGCAGCCAGACGAATGAAATGATGGGGTTCCCGAACCCCCGCCGTCGCCGCTGCCAACCGCCGACAAAAAACCCTGCCCATCGGCATGATGCGGCAGGCAAAATTCAACTTCCCCAATAAGGACTGCAATTCACGTAGCGTAATTTTCCTAATCCGACACGCTCGCTCCACTACCAACCGCAAATCCCCCAACTTATCCTCCGGCAATCTGCACTCCATTGCTACGGAGTCGATAGTAATTCCCAAAAAACAAATGGTCGTCACCGGACCCTCAGTTTTTTCCACAGCCAAGGGTACACCGAACTCCCTTGACACCCAATTGACCGTCTCCAACAAATTTGCGCAAACCCCCGAACACGACGGGCCAACGCACAAGAAATCGTCGAGATAGTGAATAACTGATTCCACCCCCGCGACCTCCCTGACTACCCATTCCAAAAAAGAACTAAACACCTCAAAGTACGCGCACGACAACGAACAACCCATGGGAAGGCATCGATCAATGTAATAATCCCCTTCCCAATAACATCCCAATAACCTCTGGCTGTCCGGATGAACCGGCAACAAACGAAATGCCGCTTGAATATCAGTTTTTGCCATCAGAGCCCCTCTTCCGTAACCACGTACCAACGCTACCGCCGCATCAAACGACGTGTAGACCACAGAACAGAGATCCTGGTCAATGCCATCGTTAACCGACGCCCCCTTCGGGAAGGACAAATGCTGAATAAGCCGGAATTTGTTACCTTCTCGTTTTGGAACCACCCCCAACGGTGACACCACCAAACCTGGAACTGGGATCGTGCTAAAGGGGCCCGCCATTCTGCCCAGATCAATCTCCTTCCGGATTTTTTCCGAGACTACCCCCGCATGCTGATATGCCGACTTAAGGTTGCGCTGCGTGAAAGGGACCTCATGCAAAGGGGGCGGAATAATGAAACCGTAACCAAAACCTAAACTAATCAACCGCGCCCCCTCCTTATTGGGGTACCTACTTAGAAAGGGGGCCATCTTTATGAGTTTCACCGGAGTCTCCCCCATAACCAGACGCACCGCTGGCTCCCCCTTGTCGTTTACCCTTCTTAAAACATTTAGACGCTCCATGTGACTGCCCGCTGCAATGTGAACACGCATGCTTGAATTTACACGTCGCTCCAAATTTGCACTGCCCCTCATTGAACTGCCAACACGTCCCAAATTTTGAACCTGAGGCCTGACTACCCCCGCCGGAAGTTCCTGCTGCATTCCCGCTCCCGGGAAAGGACTGCCCCTGCTTATAAAGTGCCGTCACTTTCAACCATAAGGCTATGTCCTTATGGTCCCACCGTATATTCGGCCGCACCGCTTTCCTCTGCCGAAACTGCTCATCGTAACGAAGCCAGGCCTGGCCCCCATAAACCCGATGCGCCTCCCCCACCGCATCCAAATAACAAAACAAGCCGGAACAATTATCTGGCGCCTTTTCCCCAATAACGCTCGCCAAAATTGCAAAAGCCTGCATCCAATTGACGAACGTTTTTGGAATCAACCTGTACCGTCTCTTTTCTTCCTCATCCTTTTTTGTTTCATCCCGCTTCACCTTATCTAAATTAAACTTCTCCAGCGGAAGCAAGGAAAAAATCTCCACATACTCGTCCTTCCAAATCCTTTCCTTTACCTCCTGCTTTAAATGCGCCCCTAACGGGCCCTCATAACAAACATAAACCTCCCCGCGCGCACGATCATCAAGACGCACCCTATCAACCTCCTTTGGCGAGTCTGTTTGAACCGCCGCCGCCACTGCCACCGCTGCCCCGGCATTCAACCCCCCACCGTTTTGACGAACCGGAGCGCTTCCAACACTGCCCCCCCACACCGCGGCCGGCGCCACACCTGACGATTCTTGGGAAGGGGAACCACCTAGCCGCCCCACTAACACTTTTAAACATCCCACTAACTCCGCCAAACTATCCCCCGCACCCGCCTGTAGCGACGGGACCCCCGACTCCGCCGCGACGCCCACCGCCTCGACACCCTCTACACCGATACCCGACATCAATAAAGCTGGAAATGGTAACGTAGGTGTCAACTCACCAGGCTGCCCAGGGGCTGTGAACCCGTCAGCCGGACCCCCATGTCCACGTGGAGAGGCCCGCCGCTCACCGTCCTCCAATGCTCCGGACTCCCTCTGGCGCTGTCCGCATTGGCAATGTGTGCACGGGGAATTCCGATTTTCGTCTGAGTAAAGGGGGGGTGACATCGCATCATCCAATTGGCCGAGGTCCAGTTCATGCCTCATCCGTCCCGCTGAACCAGCTCCAAGCTGTTCCGTCCCTGGCACTCCAACCACCGACCTCATCCTGCGACCTCTGGTCGTTTCCACCTCGACGACACCATGAGCCGACCCTCTGGCTGGCACATCACCATGCAGGGTCGCCGTTGCCCTTCCGCCACGTGCTGAAGAAGGAGAGGATGTGACCGGAAGTGAAGGCCGCGTCCTCCTCGCCGCTGCCGCCGGGCGCTGCCGCGTTTTGGGATTCCTCCCAGGACCAGACGAAAGAGCAGCGGCAGGCCGCCCTGGGGTCTGGCCTGCAGGGTCCACTGATGGGCTCCTCTTGCGCCGCCGCGCCCGCGGGATGTCTTCAGGACTCAGCCTTGCGGGCGGGCGCGAGCGCCTCGTGCTGCGCGTCACGCCGGGAGTGCCAGCCCTGGCCTGAGTCATGGGGGAAACGGGCTCTCCTCTTCTCCTGCCCGACCCCCTGGTACGCCGGTCCTGTACCTCGGCCTGCTCCAGCAGCTTCGCGACCACCGGCATGACAGAGCGCTCCCCGCTTGCTCCAGCCGACTCTGCTCGCTCCTGGACCGGAGCGCCCGATTGTCCCTGCAGCAGCGTCGCTACTCGTGCTCCGAGCCATCCAGGACCCTGAGAGGCTGCTGCGGCCCGCAACAGCTCCATAGCCTCCTCATCAGACGCAGCAGGGGTAACAAACATGTTCCTGCTTCTGTGTCCTGGCGAAGAGAGGGAGAGCACAAACAGGAAACAGGTACATCCCCTTCAATCCCCACCCCTTCTCACTCAAGCCCTCCTGCTGTCCCCCCCCCCTTTCCTCTCATAGGCCAGCCAACTCTGTGTCCCTCCCATCTATTTTAGTCATGGAGGCCTTCCCTTATTCCTTTTTTCTTCTTTCAGTACGGCCTCTTCTGGAGGTTCAGTCATTTACTTTCAGGTTTTGGGACCAAGAAGAAAAACAGTAATGTGGAGGAAAATCTGCCGGCATGATGCCAGCAATCTCCAAACATTGAAGGTATGTACATAATATATATGTTCATTTAATCTGAAAATGTGGGATATTTGAGAATTTGGGGGTTTGTTATACATTATGGCCCATATTTACTGAGCAGTTTATGTCAGTTTATTTTGTAAGCTTAACCAAATAAAGTTGCAAACGGTGACATGCAACAAATTTGGTGTAAAATGTATCTTTTCTCGTCACTTGACAAATTTAAAAAGTGACTAAAAAGTGGGCGTGGTCTCCAAGGAGACGAAGATGAGAACTGTGAGATTGATCACAATCGTATGTAACGTGACAATTCTACTTATAATTCTATATTTGGTGCCTTCCGATGTCATAAAACACTGATTATACAGGTCAAGGTAAATACATGGAATGTATTATGACTTTAGCAAGACCGATGTTTGATGTCCTCCTATAACTCCTCCATGTCACACATGCTAAGATTCCTTACACGTTATCCCATAGCCTCTCATGGTTGTGTCCTCCTAGACCCTGGACCTTGTTTGGTCTGCATAGAGGCTGAACAGTTCTCAGTGGTCCATGACTATTTTTTGATGGGATAACAGGGAACGATGGTTTCCCATAGTTAAAGCAGAAGACACCTGCTATATGCTATGTTCATCAGTGAGGCAAATCCAAGCTGGGAAGGAGGTAATTGCATGTTACATGTGGCCATTAGGAGGAGAAAAACTCAAAGACGGAGGACATCAATTGTGAGTCTAAGAAGTTGATTGTGTAAAAAGTGGCTTTCAGACCAAAGGCCTAATCCCTGCCCTCCTGGAGTCGGCCATTTGCTTTACACCACATCAGGGACCTGGTATAATGGAACTGGCCTTCTCCTGTGACCTAGGAGGGCAGTGTTTTCTTTCTCTTTCACCAGCAGAGATGACCATAGCCGAGCTGTGATGTCCGTAGTCCGATCAGTGGAGGAGCGACCTGCATGATACCAGGACGTCGTGGAGAACATCTGGGATTGGACACCTTCTTATAACTTACTATTCCATATAATGTCATAGCTATCAGTAAGATTTTAGTTAGTTGCATTACAAGCTCTGATCCTGGGTTCTCGGACTGATCGCCTTTTCTCGGGGTCAACAAGGAATTTTCCCCTGTGGCACAAATTGGCTAAACGTGCGCAGGGTTTTTGCCTTCTTCTGGATCAATAGCTTTAGTTAGGAATTTTATTTAAATAAATTGTGTTTAAAAATGAAAGCTCTGTCTCCTCGTCATTTCTCAATATTATATAGCAGTCAGGTATTAGTTTATATTATGGGAGGTTATTATGGTTATTTTGCTGCTGATAATCCAATATGGTTGATTCCATGAAGCATTGGATAATATACACATACAGAAGAGAAATACATCATATGATCCATATAAATGCTACTACTATAAAGGAACACTAAGGATCGATGCACACGATGCGTATTACGTGCCTTTTTGGAGAGCGGATATGCGTGCAGCACCTCTGCAGAGTAATACAGTACCAGCATATTCAATGAGATTCCAAGAAATCTCATGTACACGGTACGGTATTTTTCGGGACTGAAATTGACCTGTGGTGTATTGTTTAGAATCCGCAGCATGTCATTTTATCTTGCGTTTCCGCTTGCAAATTCTATTTGTCTAGTGCAGAGGAAAATCCCACCAAAATTTCTCAGCATGAAAAGGCACCGAAAAACGAATCAAATGGGAGAAAACGCACCGAAAAACGCATCACCTTCAGGTGTGTTTTTTTCCAGAGGTTTTGCTGTGTGTTTCCCACAGTAAAATACACAACGTGTGCATGTAGCCTAAAGATAAAAAATACATAAAAATCAAAACAATCCACTTGCTCCTGTTTTGCCTGAGAAATTCTTCTGTGTGGGTCCTAGAGTAGCCATTTTCCCCCATCCCTTACTAAGCCACACCCCTCAGCCGTCGGCCAGCGAAAATGGAAGAGATTGGAAGGAACATGAAGAGGTTGTCGATGTTGCTGAGAAACCCAGCGATCAGATGTAATCTATGAAAGGCTTTATTTCGCTGCAGTGCCACCACAGGGTTAAAGGGTAACTAAACGTTTGAAAAACTTCTGTCTTAGTGACATGTCAGAAGTTTAAATTGGTGGGGGTCCGAGCACTGAGATCTGCACCAATTGCTCAAATGAAGCAGCAGAAGCCCTCGTGTGAGTGCTCAGCTGCTTTGTGTCTGTTCGGATTTCTCAGGAAAGCCGATGTATCGAAGTACGGGCTCATAGACATTTTTCTCGAGTCTGTACTCCGATACATTCATTTCCGGAAAAAGCCGAACAGATACGAATCGGCTGAGCGCTCACATGAGCACTTCTGCTGCTTCGTTTAAGCGATTGGTGGGGGTCTCAGTGCTTGGACCCTTTCACAGCCATACAAAATCTGAGCAGCATTTTGATATTTGTCACTATTGAATTTGCTGGTCATTAAAGGGCCATACCCTAGTAGATAACTGACACAATGGGAATTATGTTCCTTATAGAAAATCACTCCCACTTTTGTAGATGTCATTAGTGCATTGTTGCATTTGTATATTCTCATAAACCTACCGTTAAATCAGGTGCGACCGAATAAAAATATAAAGCAAGTCCTAAACCTGTAACACCTAATAAAACACTTTTTAATAAAAGGGAACTGACTGTTTAAGCAACATGACCAATACTTCTTAATTACTTTAAAGAAAAGCCCACATTGGCGCAACAGCGGGAATCATCTCACGATAAATAGGAGAGGCAGGAAAGTGAGAGGTGTACACTCCCCTGGCGGTATATGCAGGGGACACGACAACCTGGTAGTCAAAAAGATGTCTATATAGTCCAAGTGCTGGTTCGGGGGACTACTAGCCACTAGTGTCCCAGGCAGAGAATAATCAGTATCGAATGCTGAGATGCACTAGGATATTTTGAGTGCAAGACGGTGAAAAATTACCCTTTACAAAGGCGCTGTTTCCTTTGCGATATTAAGGATGATCCTCTGGAGTCATGCAAATGTTAACCTTTTATTAATATCGTAACATGCAACATGCTTCAGAGCCGAACCGGCTCCTTCATCGACATTTGACTTATACTTATGTCATAGACGGGAAGCGGGAGTATGGAGCAGGGTCACGGCTCCATCAGCTAAGCTGTTAGAAAGAGAGAGGCAGCCCCCTCTGACAGCCCATCGGGTGCAGATCGTCATCATGGCAGCCTGGGGGCCAAATGAAGGCCTCCAGGTCTGCCATCTTTGTACTTCTATTAAGCTCTGCCTGCGACAGCGTTTAATAGAATCCTATGAAAATCATATTTTACTGCAATACGTTATTATCAGTGGCGTAACTACCACCGTAGCAGCCGTAGCGACTGCTACGGGGCCCGCGGCATGAGGGGGCCCATGTCGCCCGCCGGTACGGGTCCCCACCATGGCCGAAGGCTCCGCTAGCAGCCGCTATGGCTGCTACAGCGGGACGCCACTGAACACTACGGCAGAGCAGGGAGGTATCTCCCCGCTCTGCCATTAAACAACAGACATGTATCCCCTCTCCACAGGATAGGGGATACATGTGTGATCGCTGGCATTGATAGGGAGAACGGGGGGACTGAAAGTCCCCTGAAGTTCTCCATCACAAACCTCGGACTTCCGGGGTCTGTGTCTGCAGCTCCGTAGAAATGAATGGAGCGCCGGTCGCGCTTGTGCGCATGCGTGACCAGCGCTCCTTTCATTTATATTGAGCTGCCGACACGGACGCCGGAAGTCGGAGGTTAGTCATGGAGAACTTCAGGGGACTTTCAGTCCCCCGTTCTCCCTATCGCTGCCACCGATCACACAAGTATCCCCTATCCGTGTGGATAGGGGATGCATGTTATTTGTAGGACACACTATAGGTCGCATTTTTTTTTGGGGGGGGGGGGCTGTATGGCGTTCCCTACAGGGGGGGGGGCGCTGTATGGCGTTCCCTGCAGGGGGGCGCTGTATGGCGTTCCCTGCAGGGGGGGGCGCTGTATGGCGTTCCCTGCAGGGGGGGGCGCTGTATGGCATTCCATGCAGGGGGGGCGCTGTATGGCCTTCCCTGCAGGGGGGGGCGCTGTATGGCGTTCCCTGCAGGGGGGGCGCTGTATGGCGTTCCCTGCAGGGGGGGGCGCTGTATGACGTTCCCTGCAGGGGGGGGGGTGCTATATGGCGTTCCCTGCAGGGGGGTCGCTGTATGGCGTTCCCTACAGGGGGGCGCTGTATGGCGTTCCCTACAGGGGGGCGCTGTATGGCGTTCCCTACAGGGGGGGCACTGTATGGCGTTACCTACAGGGGGGGCACTGTATGGCGTTACCTACAGGGGGGGCTGTTTGGCGTTCCCTACAGGGGGGGCTGTATGGCGTTCCCTACAGGGGGGGCTGTATGGCGTTCTCTACAGGGGGGCTCTATGGCGTTCTCTACAGTGGGGGCTGTATGGCGTTAGCACCATACAGCCCCCTCTGTGGATAACGCCATACAGTCCCCCTGTAGATAAAGCCACACAGTCCCCCCTGTAGATAATGCCACACAGTCCCCCCTGTGGATAACGCCACACAGTCCCCCTGTAGATAAAGCCACACAGTCCCCCCTGTAGATAATGCCACACAGTCCCCCTGTAGATAACGCCACACAGTCTCCCCTGTAGATAACGCCACACAGTCTCCCCTGGAGATAACGCCACACAGTCTCCCCTGTAGATAACGCCACACAGTCCCCCCTGTAGATAACGCCACACAGTCCCCCCTGTAGATAACGCCACACAGTCACCCCTGTAGATAATGCCACACAGTCCCCCTGTAGATAACGCCACACAAACTCCCCTGTAGATAACGCCACACAGTCCCCCCTGTAGATAACGCCACACAGTCCCCCCTGTAGATAACGCCACACAGTCCCCCCTGTAGATAACGCCACACAGTCCCCCCTGTAGATAACGCCATACAGTCCCCCTCTGTACATAACGCCATACAGTCCCCCCTGTAGATAACACCACACAGTCCCCCCTGTAGATAACGCCACACAGTCTACAGGGGGGGCTGTATGGCGTTATCTACAGGGGGGGCTGTATGGCGTTATCTACTAGGGGGCGCTTTATGGCGTTATCTACAGGGGGGCTGTAAAAAAGGCACTATCTACAAGGGGGGGGGTTGTGTGACACCCAGGGGAGGGGGGCCCCAGTCAAAAGTTTGCTATGGGGCCCAGTCTTTCCTAGTTACGCCCCTGGTTATTATTGCACTATATAATGCAAACGATCCAATGATCACTGGTTCAAGTCCCCTACGGGGACTAATAAAAAAAAGTAAAAAAACAGTAAACGTTTTTTTATGTATAAAAAATTATTAAAAGTTAAAAAAAGCCATGTAAAAAATAAATTATAAAAACACAGCTGGTATTATCACCATCTGTAAAAGTCAGAACTGTTAGGGCATGCCCAGGCGTGGCGTATCTCTTCCGCCTCTGTCCGCATCAATGCCGCACAGAATCTGCATTGCAGATTCTGTTGCGGCTTTGCTTAAAATGGGCATTAAGTTGATGCGGACTAGCCGTTGCATATTGAGGGGAAGAGGGCTTCCCTTTTCTCTATCAGTGCAGGATAGAGAGAAGTTACAGTCCTTTCCCTAGTAAAAGTAAAAAGAAATTCATACTTATCCGGCCGTTGTCATGGTGACGCGTCCCTCTTTCGCCATCCAGCCCGACCTCCCTGGATGACGCGGCAGTCCATGTGACCGCTGCAGCCTGTGATTGGCTGCAGCCGTCACTTGGACTGAAACGTCATCCGGGGAGGCCGGACTGGAGGAAGAAGCAGGGAGTTCTCGGTAAGTATGAACTTCTATTTTTTTTACAGGTTGATGTATATTGTGATCGGAAGTCACTGTCCAGGGTGCTGAAACAGTTACTGCCGATCGTTTAACTCTTTCAGCACCCTGGACAGTGACTATTTACTGACGTCGCCTAGCAACGCTCCCGTAATTACGGGTGCACACACGTAGTCACCCATAATTACGGGAGCCCCATTGACTTCCTCAGTCTGGCTGTAGACCTAGAAATACATAGGTCCAGATAGAATGAAGAAATGTCATGTTAGTAAAACCAATACGCTCCGCAGCACACATAACATCTGCGGACTTCATTGCGGAATTTTTACTCTCCATTGAAGTCAATGGGGAAATTCCGCAATGAGTCCGCAACAAGTCCGCGACACGTCCGCAACAACCATTGTATGCTGCGGACACCAAATTCCGCACCGCAGCCTATGCTCCGCAGCGGAATTGTCCGCAACGTGTAAACGAACCCTACTAAAAAGCTGTGGAAGGCAATGGAGAAACGTGTACGCTGCGGATTTACGCTGCGGAGTGTCCGCAGCGGAATTCCAGAGCAATTCCGCCACGTCTGGTCATGCCCTTACAATTTCACGTTAATTAATCCACAGGGTGAACGCTGTAAAAAGACAAAAATGCCAGAATAACTGGTTTTGGTCACCTCATGTCCCACAAAAAAATGGAAAAAAAGTGATCAAAAGATTTATGTACCCTACATTGGTCCCAATAAAAACTATAGCTCGCTTCGCAAATAACAAGCCCTCACATTGTTTCATTGATGGAAAAATAAAAAAGTTATGGCTCTCATAACATAGCAACACAAAAAATTTTTTTCTTAACAATACGTTTTTTCTTTATCCAAGTAGAAAAACATTAAAAACAACATAGGTTTGCTATTGCTGTAATTGTACCACAAAATAAAGTTAACATGTCGTTTTTATTGCATAGTGAACACCGTAAAAACTAAACCCAAAAAACAGCGGAGGAATCACTGTTTTTTTTCCATTCCATTTCTACTACATTATATGGTGAAAATTAAGGAAGGAGGGAAAGGAAAAAGCACAAATGAAAATCCGATAAATGGCTGTGGCGGGAAGGGGTTTATTTGCAATAGTAGAAAAAAATACATATTTGGTATCGCCGTAATCTTACTGGCCCATAGAATAAAGGTAACATATTATTTATGCAGCAGGGTGAATGGCGCAGGTTTAAAATGTTGTAATATGCAACAGAGATTAAAAAATAAATAAAAAATACACAAATTAATTATCGCTATACTTATAACAAGCCGCAAAATATAGTTATTTTTGTCGCACAAAGAATATCGTAAAGAATAAATCAAAAAAATAAAATAAAAAAATACAATTTGTTTTGCAAAAAACAAGCCCTTATATGGCTACGTAAACAGAAAAACTAAAAAGTTATGGCCCACGGAACGTAGTGATAAAAAAATAAAATAATTACTGCATCCCTCTTAGTGACCGCCAATACGCCTTTTCATGGCGGCTACTAAGGGGTCTTAGACTAGGCCGCCGCCGCTTTTTCACGGCAGCCTAGTCTAAGTCCTGATGACTGCCGGGATCTTGCTCCAACGGTAGCCATCGAAGTTTACTTAGATCGGGGCCGTTTAACCCCTTAAATGCTGCGGTTAATAGCGACCACGGCATTCAAGTCATTTACAGAGAGAGGGAGCTCCCTCTGTCACCCGCAAATGCAATACTGACTATACCAAAGCATTATATCTGCGATCAAAAGATCTAGTGGGACTAAAAAAAATAAGTAATAAATGTTAAATAACAATTATTAATAAAGATTACAGTAAATAAAACAACAAACCATTTTTTCCATTTAAAAGGGGTTTTATTTATTAAAGATGTAAAAAAGAAATAAAAGTACACATATATTGGATCGCCACGACCGTAATGACCCAAACAATAAAGTTAACATGAAATTTAAACTGCAAGGGGAACACCGTAAAAAAAAAACGGAAAAAATGATGGCGGAATTGCTATTTTTTTCCATTGCCCCCCAAAAAGGTGATAAGAAAAGATAAGTCCCATTTACCCAGAAGCGTAGCTAGTTTCTCTAGCACCCGGGGCAAAGATTCAGTTTGCCCCCCCCACCGAACCACTTTCCCGACATATCCTTCTCCCTCGCAATGTTTGTTTCCCCTAACAATCAATGAGGTGTCACATTTTTTTTATGTAACTCGAGCATAAAGCCATTTGTACATTTTACAAGCAATACTGTTCTATATACAACACCAGAACCAAAGCTCATTACATATATACAACACCAGAACAAAGCTAATTACATATATACAGCACCAGAACAAGCTCATTTCATATATACAACACCAGAACAAGCTCATTACATATATACAACACCAGAACCAAGCTCATTACATATATACAGCACCAAAACAAAGCTCATTACATATATACAGCACCAGAACAAAGCTAATTACATATATACAGCACCAGAACAAGCTCATTTCATATATACAACACCAGAACAAGCTCATTACATATATACAACACCAGAACCAAGCTCATTACATATATACAGCACCAAAACAAAGCTCATTACATATATACAGCACCAGAACAAAGCTCAGTGCATTTATACAGCATCAGAATCAAGATCAGTACATATATAAAGTGTCAGAACCAAGCTCAGTACATAAATACAGTGCCAGAACCATGCTCAGTACATATATACAGCATCAGAACCAAGCTCAGTAAATATATACAGTGCCAGAACCAAGCTCAGTACATATATACAGTGCCAGAACAAAGCTTAGTACATAAATACAACACCAGCACAAATACAGCTCAATTAATTGCAACCCCTGCAGTATAGGTTTGCACTAAATTGTATACAGCTCCCAGCTTGGCCCAAACAATGTTAACGATATGCTGGGAGTGGCTGTTTCACACAAAAAAACATACCACCCATCATCTTGCAGCAGATCATACAGTGACTACAGTAGATTAGAGGCAGAATAAACATTTACATTAAGTAACTCACCAGTGACGATCTCAGATTCTAGTTGTTCTTTTTCACTTTTATTCCCCATCTGGTCCAGACCTCTATGATGACTTCTCCCGGCCACAGCCCATTTCTGCAGTTTGCAACTCCATGTCTCCAGCTTCTTACTGTTCAAACATTTCTGCACCTATAAACAAAGATAAAGTTATCATGGTGCCAGACACTGCACACCTAAATATAATAGCACCATACACTGCACCTGATTATAATAGCACCATACACTGCACCTCTAATTATAATAGCACCATACATTGTGTCCCACACACACACACGCACACACACACACCGTGCCCCCTGTAGATAGTGCCCTCCATAGAGCCCCCTGTAGATAGTGCTCTACATAGAACTTCCTGTAGATAGTGATCCCGTAGAGCCCCTGTAGATAGTGCCCCACATACAGCCCCATGTAGATAGTGTCCCACATATAGCCACCCCTGTAGATAGTGCCCACATATAGCCCCCTGTAGTGTCCCATATATAGCCACCACTGTAGATATTGCCCCACATATAGCCCCCTCTGAAAATAGTGCCCCACATGTAGCCCCCCTTGTAGATAGTGCCCCATATATAGCTTCCCTGTAGATAGTGCTCCACATATAGCCTACCCCTGCATATAGTGTCCAACATATAGCCCATCCCTGTAGATAGTGCCCTACATATATCTCCCCTTATAAATAGTGCTCCACATACAGCCCACCCCTGTATATAGTGCCAAACATATAGCTCCCCTATAGTGCTCCACATATAGCCCACCCCCGTATATAGTGCCTCACTAACAGCTCCCCATATAGTGCTCCACATATAGCCCACCCCTGCATATGGCCAACCCCTGTATATAGTGCCTCACATATAGCTCCCCATATAGTGCTCCGCATATAGCCCACCCCTGTATATAGCCCCCTCTGTAGATAGAGCTGACCTCTGTATATAGCCCCCCTGTAGATAGAGCTGACCTCTGTAGATAAAGCCCCCCCTGTAGATAATATCACTCACATTTTTATTAGAATAAAAAAAAAAACTTGACACACTCCTGCTCCCACGCCGTCCAGTGGCAATGTAGACCTGATATCTTCTGAGCAGGTCTGCTGGAGTTACATCCTCACGCTGCTTGCGTCGTTGAAAGGCGCTGATTGACATGGTAAGTCATTCTGCTCTGCCAATCAGTTGCTTTCATAGACGCAAGCATCGCGCCGCTTGCGTCTATGAAAGGCCGTGATTGGCAGGGCACTATGACTTGCCCTGTCAATCAGCGCCTTTCAACAATGCAAGCGGCGCAAAGAAGTAACCACATCGCTTGAGTCGTTGAAAGGCGCTGAATAGCCGGGCACAGAACGTACCCATCCATTCATCTCCTACAGTGCAGGAGGGGATGCTGGTGACATTGGCGCCGCCACCCCTCTTAGAGAGGTAGTAGGGCGCTGTCATGGATAGTGAAGTCCTGGCAACCCCCCCACTTTCCCCCTTAGTTGCGTCTGGTGCACATGCCCCGCCTGTCCCCCCTAGCTACGCCCCTGCATGTACCCCCAAAAAGTACCACAAAAAACATGCCCACATATTACTAAATTGACGGAAAATTAAAAAGTGACGATGCAAAAACAAATAATTTCAGTTCAAATGTGTTTTTATTGTGCAAAAGTCGTAAAACATAAAAAACCTATACATATGTGGTATCACCGTAATCGTACTGACCCATAGAATAAAGGTAACATGTTATTTATGCCGCACGGTAAACAGCATAGAACTATGGCGGAATTGCTGGGTTTTTTTTCTATTCCCCTCCAATAAAAGTTAATCAAAAAATTATATGTACCCGAAATGGTGCCATTAAAAATTACAAATGACTTGTTTGCTCCATCGTTAAATAATTATTTAATTATTTAATTATTAAAAAATACAACTAATTCCACAAAAAAAAAGTCCTCGGCTATGTCGATGCAAAAATAAAAATGTTATAGCTCTTCAAATGCGACGATGGAAAAACGAAAAAAATAGCTTGGAAATTAAGGCCTAAATAGGCTGGTCACTAAGGAGTTAAAGGCCAAAATAACTGTTTCATGAAAGAATAAAGGACTTGAGATGAGCAAACCTATTATCACATTAGGTCCAAATTTCCCAAAAGCTTAAAATTCGTCAAAATGTGAAAGTTTTGGTGTTCGCAGCGCAAGAATTGTCAAAATGGTGGCCACCGGTGAGCGCTCTCCGCCAATTTGCCAATTATATAAAAAAAAGAGGGGAGAAGAGGATTATTAAAAAAAAAACAAAAAACTAAACATACTCACCACCTTCCCTGGTCTCCAGACGTGTCCCTGCCGGAAAGTGAGATGACGTAGCTGTGATCGCTGCAGCCAATCCCAGGCCGCAGTGATCACATGGGACAGCTACGTCATCTCACCTGCCGGTAGCGACGTGTCGCTACTGTAGTACAGCGTATGTGTTGAGTGTGATTGTTCTTATTTTTGTGAAATCGCATGTACCCTGATTGCCTTGTTTGACCCTCTGATGTTTTCAAGGACTGTAACCAACTTAGATTCAGTCCTAGAAGACGTTAAATAGTCTGATAGGCCTATCGGGGGACCTGCGATACGCAAAACGAATTTAGACCGAAACGAACGGCCGATTTAAAAGTAAATTCGCTTATCACTATTAAGGACTCTGCACTGCAAGGCAGCAATGCTAACCAATCTGCACTGTGATATTGTAAATACTTATTATTAACACTATAGCAGGAGATGTCACTTCTGGTCATATTTGTGACATCATCAGATAAAGTACAGGAGGCCATTGTTACCTCACTGCATGATGTCATAATGACTGTGACTCTATAAGAACTGGGGTTTAGGGGGGGGCGACTGCTCAGTCCAGGATATGAAGATAAACAGACACAAGATACTTCACCATGAGGATCTCACAGGGAATAGCGGAAGCTTCTGATGTTTGTGAAGTCACCAGTCGGAATCCGGAACACTGGAAGAGGAGAACTTCATGCACGAGACGCATGGCAGGGGAAGAACAACAGGAAAACCGGGGGCTTATATACACGGTGATAGGAGGTTCAGTCATTTACTTTCAGGTTTTGGGACCAAGAAGAAAAACAGTAATGTGGAGGAAAATCTGCCACCATGATGCCAGCAGTCTCCAAACATTGAAGGTATGTACATAATATATATGTTCATTTAATCTGAAAATGTGGGATATTTGAGAATTTGGGGGTTTGTTATACATTATGGCCCATATTTACTGGGTAGTTTATGTCAGTTTATTTTGTAAGTTAACCAAATAAAGTTGCAAACGGTGACATGCAAGAAATTTGGTGTAAAATGTATCTTCTCTCGTCACTTGACAAATTTAAAAAGTGACTAAAAAGTGGGCGTGGTCTCCAAGGAGACATAGATTAAGTCCCATTTATTAAAGTAAACTATGTTAAAATGGCACAAATTTTGCCCTTATTATTTTATTGCAGGGAGGAGATCTGGACGAGCGGCTGAAGATGAAGTTGAGAACTGTGAGATTGATCAAAATCGTATGTAACGTGACAATTCTATTTATAATTCTATATTTGGTGCCTTCCGATGTCATAATACACTGATTATACAGGTCAAGGCAAATACATGGAATTAGAGATGAGCGAATCGGGACAACCGACCCGGTTTCGGTCCGAACATCGCGAAAAGTTCGCTTCGCAGCGAATCCGTACTTCACCGGGTACAGCCGAACACGTTTTGACCGAACCTGGGCGGGCAGAAAAAACATTACAAAAATATTATACTAATCGGCAGCCACTTGTCTCTATCAATCACTGATAGAGAAAATAGGCTGCTGATTAAAAATAAAATAAAAAGCATTTCATGCGTACCTGGTCGTTGTCTTGGTGACGAGTCCCTCTTCTTCCTCCAGTCCGACCTTCTTTCCTGTGATTGGCTGCAGCGGCCGCGGCAGCCTGTGACTGGCTGTAGCGGCCGCGGCAGCCTGTGATTGGCGGGAGTTTGGCGTGAGTACGAATGGCTTTGGTGCTGTGCACCCATTTCTCTCCTTCTCAGCATTTAAATCAGGGGTCTCAAGCACGTGGCCCGCGGGCCGCATGCGGCCCCTGGGGCTGTCATCTGCGGCCCGCGGGACACAGAGCCGCTAGTATCGGCTCTGCTCCGAGACTCTGCAATTCCCTGACATCGTTGTCCACATACGAACAGCGATGTCTGGGGTTTCCCCAGAGCCGGAGTCCCGGGCAGAGCGCTAGCGTACAGGCTCTGCTCCGGGACTCGGTGGAATTCCCTGACATAGCTGCCCATATATGGACAGTGTGGGGAAGCCCCAGACATCCCCCAGACATCTGCTACCTTTCATGACAACCCTCTCTCTCCTCAGTCGGTGGTCCGAACGGAGGACCCCCTAGGACGCAACTGAACTGGCGGGCTGACGCTAAGGTTTACACGAAGTCCAGCTAATAGTCCGATAAAGTTCCGTCAACCCGGGCCATTCCTTCTGCCTGCTCCTGTTCCAGCAAGATTCATCAACAACAATTCCATGCTGCTGATTAAAAATAAAATAAAAAGCATTTCATACGTACCCGGTCATTGTCTTGGTGACGAGTCCCTCTTCTTCCTCCAGTCCGACCTTTCCCGCCGCGGCAGCCTGTGATTGGCTGTAGCGGCAGCCTGTGATTGGCGGGAGTTTGGCGTGAGTACGAATGGCTTTGGTGCTGTGCACCCATTTCTCTCCTTCTCAGCATTTAAATCAGGGGCTCAAGCACGCGGCCCGCGGGCCGCATGCGGCCCCTGGGGCTGTCATCTGCGGCCCGCGGGACACAGAGAAGCTAGTATCGGCTCTGCTCCGAGACTCTGGAATTCCCTGACATCGTTGTCCACATACGAACAGCGATGTCTGGGGCTTCCCCAGAGCCAGAGTCCCGGGCAGAGCGCTAGTACAGGCTCTGCTCCGGGACTCGGTGGAATTCCCTGACATAGCTGCCCATATATGGACAGTGTGTCAGGGTCTTCCCCAGAGCGGAGTCCCGGGCAGAGCGCTAGTATCGGCTCTGCTCCAGGACGCTGCGTAATTCCCTGACATAGCTGCCCATATATGGACAGTGTGTCAGGGTCTTCCCCAGAGCGGAGTCCCGGGCAGAGCGCTAGTATCGGCTCTGCTCCGGGACTCTGTGGAATTCCCTGACATCGCTGTCCACATATGAACAGCGATGTCTGGGGCTTCCCCAGAGCCGGAGTCCCGGGCAGAGCGCTAGTAGGCTCTTCCTGGGACTCCAGCTGGGCTCCTAACATGCCTGGGACTCCTGCTCTGGGGAAGCCCCTGACATCATTGTCGATGTATGGACAGCGATGTCAGAGGCTTTCTCAGAGTCCCGGAGCAGAGCCGATAATAGCGCTCTGCCCGGGACTCCGCTCTGGGGAAGACCCTGACACACTGTCCATATAGGGGCAGCGATGTCAGGGAATTCCACAGAGTCCCGGAGCAGAGCCTGTACTAGCGCTCTGTCCGGGACTCCGGCTCTGGGGAAGCCCCAGACATCGCTGTTCATATGTGGACAGCGATGTCAGGGAATTCCGCAGCGCCCCGGAGCGGAGCCGATACTAGCGCTCTGCCCGGGACTACGGCTCTGGGGAAGCCCCAAACATCGCTGCTCGTATGTGGACAACGATGTCAGGGAATTACAGAGTCTCGGAGCAGAGCCGATACTAGCGGCTCTGTGTCCCGCGTGTAAGGGTGCACTCGTACTTACCTCTCCCTGGGGGGCCAACGCAGGAATACGGGCTTGTCGAGCGGCTCAGAAGTCGGCTCGGGACGAAGGAGCGTCTTAGGCGTCATGGCAACGGCCGCACTGCCGGCAGCCATGACGCATGCGCCCAACGGCAAACAGGGCGAAGTCTCGCGCTGTGGGACTTGGAGGAGGAGAGAAGAGGAGGGACACGGCCGGATGACAGGGAGCGCGGCAAGCGAGGGGGGCGGAGCAAGCGAGTGGCGCGAAAAAGGAGTAGGACGGAGAGGTGACAAGAGACAAGAGGAGAGGTTTAAGAGAGCAGGTGTCTGGACCGGAGAGAGAGACCGCCGAACACGGGTCCGGACAGGGAAAATGAGCTGCAAGGAAGGTCGCAGGGAGAGAGGAGGCAGAAGCCTGACAGCACGTGGACTCCCCACTGCAGCCTTGGAGACAGAGGACAAAAGAACAGCACGGGTGTTGCTGCTACAACCCTTCAGAAGGACAGAGGACCTGCCGGAGCACAAGGAGTGTGCCAACAGCCACAGGTACCGTGCCCAGACCTTAAGACCCCTGACAAAGAGCTAGAGTCCCGTCTTAAAGAAAGTACCCTTGTCCTAGTCAGTGACTGTTTCCTGGAGTGACGTCCCTCGCTAACTACTGCCACCGTACGCCCAGAAGACTAGTCCCAAAAGGGACAAACAACTCATCCTGAGCTAGGCCCAAAGGCAGGGCGGACTTGCTAGCTTATTAACCGCGCCAGTGTCCCTGCGTGTCCTCCAGAGTAAACACTGCATGTAACCCTTGCATGGAACTGTTGTTGATAAAGCACCGCATGTAACCCTTGCATGGAACTGTTGTTGACAAAGTACCGCCTGTAATACTTGCATGGAATTGTTGTTGATGAATCTTGCTGGAACAGGAGCAGGCAGTAGGAACGGCCCGGGTTGACGGAACTTTATCGGACTATTAGTAGGACTTCGTGTAAACCTTAGCATTAGCCCGCCAGTTCAGTTGCGTCCTAGGGGGTCCTCCGTTCGGACCACCGACTGAGGAGAAAGAGGGTTGTCATGAAAGGTAGCGGATGTCTGGGGGATGTCTGGGGCTTCCCCACACTGTCCATATATGAGCAGCTATGTCAGGGAATTCCACCGAGTCCCCGAGCAGAGCCTGTACGCTAGCGCTCTGCCCGGGACTCCGGCTCTGGGGAAACCCCAGACATCGATGTTCGTATGTGGACAACGATGTCAGGGAATTCCATAGTCTCGGAGCAGAGCCGATACTAGCGGCTCTGTGTCCCGCGGGCCGCAGATGACCGCCCCAGGGGCTGATGACAGCCCCAGCGATAGCTCCGCAAGGACCCGTGACGATGCTAGTAGGTACGTTAGTCACTGATTCCCACGACGCGACCCGTGGGCCGAGAGTGTGACTCTTACCCTAGGGTAGGCTGCCAGTAGCAAGTAGCTCCCGCCGTGACTGACCGCGGCGTGTCCCTAGCCAAGCCGGCAACGTGGGGTTAGGCACAACCTCTCTCCGGGGGACTTCCAGCGGGATCGAAGTCCTCAACCTCAGAATTCCTGTCTGCTCCATAGAAGAAGATTTACTGTTATCTGCTCGCTGAAGTAAAGAAGTATAAAAGAAGGTGTGTCTCTGTCATTTCGTAGCGACAGCGGTAGTTCCTCCTACATAAAATTGCCTAGTCGGCAGGATCCGAAACCTCGCCGCGATGGAACCGTCCAGCAGCGGGACATTACCGCCGACCCCGACTGTCATGATACCCATGGGGGCAGCCCTAATGAACATTCCCAAGTTTGACGGGAAGAGTGTATCGATCGCGGACTGGACGGAACGAGTTCGTACTGAGGCCCGGTTATTCCAGGTACCGGTGACCCACCAAGCCGACCTGGCCTTCAACTCACTCAAAGGGGACGCGAGACAAGCTGTCTTGGTTTTACCGCTAGAACACAATGACACTCTAGAAGCAATCATCAGCCAATTGGAATCCCTCTATGGAGATGTCACCTCAGCCGCCGACCTCCGGAAGAAATTTTATACCAGGGTACAGAGGAACGGGGAATCACTCCAGCAATTTGCGGTAGGATTACAAGGAATGTGGAGTCGACTAGTACGGAAGGATCCCGCGGGGTGCGCAGCCTTAACAGAGCCGGACCGAATAGTGCGAGACCAGTTTGTATCCGGACTAGACAGCCGAAACCTGAGGCGCGCCGTAAGAGACCTCGTCCGGGTAACCCCCGCCGCCACGATGAGTGAGGTGTTACGAGAAGCGCTCAAAGTTCATCGAGAGGAGTTGGGAGAAGCGAGTAAGGCCCTGCAAAAAGTGGGTGCACCCGAGCCATCTGCAAGGGAGACCGGACGGCCAGAAGCGGTGTTCATAGAATTCACCCGGGATGTCAAGGAGGCTATTCGGGAATTGAAGACCGATGTCGCTCAATTAAGAGTAATGGCCGATCGACAGGAACATCTTTCTAGTCCACCCCGATCGACACAAGGAGGGCCTCGACGCTGTTGGCAGTGTGATCAGCTGGGTCATTTCGCCAGAGATTGCAGGATGAGACGCTACCCAAGACGGGAACAGCCACCTTTAAACTAAGGTACCCCCTCGCTGAGGGCCAAGCAGCGGGCATTCCATCGACGGACCCAAAAGAAAGGGTGGAACTTTTGACAGGAATATGCCCCGTAGTTACAGCCATGATCGGGGAGGTTAACGTTCCTTGCCTTATCGACACTGGGTCGGAGGTAACCACCATGACTTATCAGTTGTTCCATGAATAGTTCCAAGGTCGACAGACTCTAGAAGCCCCTTGGATTGAACGTACGGCGGCTAATAGCCTTCCAATTCCCATTGCCGGTGTTACGTGGTTAGAATTAGAAGTATTTAATCGTAATTTTCCCCGTGCTGGTATTGTGGTAGTACATAATTGTGCAAGGCCGGGTATGCCTGTTATAATTGGCATGAATGTGTTGCAGGAATTACATGGTATGATGTTCAACGAGACGAGCGGTGCCCGGTGAGAGGAGCTGGCAACCGATCAGACCGCCCGGCAAGCTTTGTTTCAGGTGCATCAAATCTGCCAACGACAGGCTGACTTGAAGACGCTACAGGGCCGGTGAGGGCTCCAGGTAAGGCAGTGCTGCAAGTACCACCTCTACAGGAAGTCGCCATTCCCCTCTCCGTAGGGACTCATCATTGCTTAAAGGATGCCATGGTCATGGTGGAACCCATGCGAAGTCTCAAGAGTACGCCACCCTGGGTGGTAGGAAGAACGGTGTGTCGGATAACCAAAGGAATGGCGACCGTCAGAGTGCTGAATCCGACCCAAGGGGTGATCGAGATACCGGCCGGCACGGTGCTAGCTAATGTTGAGATGGTGAGGCCCGAGGACGTGACGGACCCAGACATGGCCGAAACGTTAAAAGAGACATCGTTGAGAGATGAAGGGAGTGAGGCCAACGTGAACGAGCAGACTGATCGACTGTGGCGCCAACTCGAACTGGACGGAATAGCCCCGGATACCAAGTCAGAGGAGCAACTGAGGACGCTTCTGCAACGCTTCGGCTGGGTTTTCGCTCAGCATGAAGAGGACTTTGGGTGCACCACTACCATCAAACATGGGATTCACACGGGGGCGGCGCCGCCCATCAGAGAGTGATATCGCAATATACCCCCCGCGCTGTATCGAGAGGTAAAAGAGCTCCTCTAGAAGATGTTAGACGGACAGGTGATTCGAGAGAGTCAGAGCCCATGGGCAGCCCCGATTGTGCTGGTAAGGAAGAAGGATGGGTCACTCCGGTTTTGTGTGGATTACCGCAAGTTGAACGCCTGTACTCATAGGGATGCCTACCCACTGCCCCGAGTGGAAGAATCATTAACCGCCATGCAGGAGGCTCGGTACTACACGACGCTCGATTTAGCAAGTGGGTACTGGCAGGTACCCATGAAGGAAGCGGACAAGGAGAAGACGGCGTTCATCACTCCCTCAGGCTTGTTTGAATTCAATCGGATGCCGTTCGGGCTAACAAATGCGCCCAGTACATTCCAACGGCTAATGGAGCATTGTCTGGGAGATCTAAATTATGAGTCAGTCTTGATCTATTTGGACGATATTGTCATTTTTTCAAAGACCTTCCCAGAACACATCTACAGGTCGTGTTGGAACGATTGGGAAGGTATGGACTCAAACTAAAACCCAGCAAATGCCGACTGGGCCACCAGCAGATCAAATACTTAGGCCATGTCGTGAATGCAACAGGAATTGCACCTGACCCAGATAAGATTAAAGCCATACAGGAGTGGGCCATTCCGCAGAACACCACGGAAGTACGAGCCTATCTCGGGTTGGTCGGTTACTATCGGAGGTACATCCGAGACTTCTCCAAAATTGCAAGTCCTCTGAATCAGCTCCCCTGTGGACAACCCACCCAAAAGAAGGGGAGCCGAAGCCCCAGTGTAGTGGAACAATGGCAGGAGCCACAACAAGCGGCATTCGAAGCATTGAAGGCACGACTGGTGACCGCACCCATCCTCGCTTTTGCAGACTTCGCTCAGCCATTCCAGCTGTACACTGACGCCAGCCTGAAGGGACTGGGAGCAGTCCTGGCCCAACAGCAAGGGGACATGGAACGCGTCATCGCCTATGGTAGTCGTAGTCTGCGACCATCAGAACGCAATCCAACCAATTACAGCTCGTTCAGGCTCGAGCTATTGGACATCGTGTGGGCTGTTACCGAACGGTTTGCCGAATACCTGGTCGGAAGTCAAGTGGAAATTTACACGGATAACAATCCCCTGGCGTATCTTGGAACGGCAAAACTGGGAGCGATGGAACAACGATGGATAGCCCGACTGGCTCGATTCAACTATACCATTCGTTACAAGCCCGGTAAGAACCATAACAACGCAGATGCACTCTCCCGACAGCCGTGTGAGACCCCGGTCGGAGAGGTGGACGAGGAATTAGAAGAAGTAGAGATACCCCCATTACGTGTGGTTCATCCCCCACTGCAGCAGCAGCGGGTAGTGACAGCAATACAAGGGATTGAGATGTATGATAGGGCCGAGTGGAAGAAGCGGCAGCAGCAAGACCAGGATATCCAAACCATCGACAAGTGGGTGCGTCGGCAGGGAAGGCCCACGAAAGCGGAGCGAAGCAGGTTGTCAGCACCAGCTAAAGCATTGGTTCGGCAGTTGGAGCGACTGGAACACCATGATGGAGTATTGTACAGAAGAGTGTGGGTCCCACGGGAATTTCGCGACATATGGCAGTTGGTATTGCCCATCGCCGACATCAAACCCATATGCAAGTGGATGCACGAGAACCGAGGTCATTTCACGGTGCAAAAGACTGTACAGATCATCCGGAATCACTTCTATGCTCCAAACTTGGAAAGAATAATGGAAGATGTCTACAAGGAATGCACGGAGTGTGTCTTGCACAAAGCGACGGAACAGCCGGAGAGGCCCATGACCATCGTGACGGGTGAGCCCCTAGAACTGCTGACGATAGACTTTTTAACAGTCCAAGAAGTTACCTCAGGGAACCGATATGCGTTAGTATGCTTGGACCATTATTCGAAATTTGCCGTGGTGATTCCTACGGGGGACCAGACTGCGACGACTACCGCGGCTGCACTGTGGAAGCATGTCATCCGTCCGTATGGGTGCCCCAGACGCATCTTGTCGGATAAAGGACCGAATTTTGAGTCTGATCTCTTCCAGGAGCTGTGTATCTTACATGGAATTCGGAAATCCAGAACGACCCCATATCACCCCCAAGGGAATGGGGCTTGCGAACGATTCAATCGCACCTTACTCGGCCTACTAAAGACCATCGGGGATGAACGACAGGAACGGTGGCCTGAATATGTGGACGTCCTGGTATGTGTCTATAACAACACTGTGCATCGAACTACCGGGTATGCACCATATCAATTAATGTTTGGCCGACCAAGCCGAGTTCCTTTGGATCTTCTGTTAGAGACGCCGGAGGTGGAAGTCAATCGATCACCGTCACAATGGGTACAGGAACATCAACGACGGTTGAGCGCCACGAAGGGCGAAATGGAGAAAGCTCAGCCCACGGAGAGCTTGCCCCTCGTGGAAGAACGCCAGCAAGCATTTCATACAGGGGATCAGGTGCTGGTGCGGAATCGCAGGGCGGCACGTGGCCGTAAGCTGGAACCCCGATGGGAGAAGAAACCATATGTGGTGGTAAAACGCGTTGACCCCGGGCTTCCTGTGTATGAAGTGAAACCAGAGGGTGACCAGGGACCGAGCAGAAGGCTGCATCGCAACCTATTGCGGCCATGTACCTTTCGGACACCAGAATCCGTCACGTCATCAAGGCAAGAAGAACCGCAGAGTGCTCCGCCGACAAATATTGACTGAGATTGGTGGTTGGTGGTTCCATCAGACGACCTTAGCGTACCCTGGGCGTCACGACCGACAGGGACAGAGAACCCAACGGAGTGCGTGGAAACACCTGCAACGGAAGTGAATCGTGGACTGCGTTACCCCCAGAGGTGTACTCGCAACCCACAACCGGCCTATTTGCAAGACTATGAAGTTTAGTGCAGAGGACTGCACTTGATAACCAAGGGGGAAGTGTAAGGGTGCACTCGTACTTACCTCTCCCTGGGGGGCCAACGCAGGAATACGGGCTTGTCGGGCGGCTCAGAAGTCGGCTCCGGACGAAGGAGCATCTTGGGCGTCATGGCAACGGCTGCACTGCCGACAGCCATGACGCATGCGCCCAATGGCAAACAGGGCGAAGTCTCGCGCTGCGGGACTTGGAGGAGGAGAGAAGAGGAGGGACACGGCCGGATGACAGGGAGCGCGGCAAGCGAGGGGGGTGGAGCAAGCGAGTGGCACGAAAAAGGAGTAGGACGGAGAGGTGACGAGAGACAAGAGGAGAAGTTTAAAGAGGCTCTGTCACCAGATTTTGCAACCCCTATCTGCTATTGCAGCAGATAGGCGCTGCAATGTAAAAGTAAAAGTATTAAAAACGCCCCGATGTACGCACATAATACACACCCACTTGGACTTTTGCAAGCCTCATTTGCATAACTACAAAAATGGTCATAACTTGGCCAAAAATGCTTGTTTTTTAAAAATAAAAACGTTACTGTAATCTACATTGCAGCGCCTATCTGCTGCAATAGCAGAAAGGGGTTGCAAAATCTGGTGACAGAGCCTCTTTAAGAGAGCAGGTGTCCGGACCAGAGAGAGAGACCGCCGAACAGGGGTCCGGACAGGGAAAGTGAGCTGCAAGGAAGGTCGCGGGGAGAGAGGAGGCAGGAGCCCGACAGCACGTGGACTCCCCACTGCAGCCTTGGAGACAGAGGACAAAAGAACAGCACAGGTGTTGCTGCTACAACCCTTCAGAAGGACAGAGGATCTGCCGGAGCACAAGGAGTGTGGCAACAGACACAGTTACCGGTCCCAGACCTTAAGACCCCTGACCAAGAGCTAGAGTCCCGTCTTAAAGAAAGTGCCCTTGTCCTTGTCAGTGACTGTTTCCTGGAGTGACGTCCCTCACTAACTACCGCCACCGTACGCCCAGAAGACTAGTCCCAAAAGGGACAAACAACTCATCCTGAGCTAGGCCCAAAGGCAGGGCAGACTTGCTAGCTTATTAACCGCGCCATTGTCCCTGCGTGTCCTCCAGAGTAAAGCACTGCATGTAACCCTTGCATGGAACTGTTGTTGATAAAGCACCGCATGTAACCCTTGCATTGAACTGTTGTTGATAAAGCACCGCATGTAACCCTTGCATGGAACTGTTGTTGACAAAGTACCGCCTGTAATACTTGCATGGAATTGTTGTTGATGAATCTTGCTGGAACAGGAGCAGGCAGAAGGAACGGCCGGGTTGACGGAACTTTATCGGACTATTAGCTGGACTTCGTGTAAACCTTAGCGTCAGCCCGCCAGTTCAGTTGCGTCCTAGGGGGTCCACCGTTCGGACCACCGACTGAGGAGAGAGAGGGTTGTCATGAAAGGTAGCGGATAGCTCCGCAAGGACCCGTGACGGTGCTAGTAGGTACGTTAGTCGCTGATTCCCACGACGCGACCCGTGGGCCGAGAGTGTGACTCTTACCCTAGGGTAGGCTGCCAGTAGCGGGTAGCTCCCGCCGTGACTGACCGCGGCGTGTCCCTAGCCAAGCCGGCAACGTGGGGTCAGGCACAACCTCTCTCCGGGGGACTTCCAGCGGGATCGAAGTCCTCAACCTCAGGATTCCTGTCTGCTCCATAGAAGAAGATTTACTGTTATCTGCTCGCTGAAGTAAAGAAGTATAAAAGAAGTCGTATCGACAGCGGTAGTTCCTCCTACACGCGGCCGCAGATGACAGCCCCAGGGGCCGCATGCGGCACGCGGGCCGCGTGCTTGAGACCCCTGGTGTATATGTACATGTTTCAATACTGCGTTAGTCACAAGGTCATGAATTTCTCATGACCCACCTTTAAACATGAATCTAACTTCTGTATGTTTCCTGAAGAGAGACATTTTTTTTTTTTTTGACCTGTGATTGGCTGCAGCGGCCGCGGCAGCCTGTGATTGGCTGCAGAGGCGGTCACGTGACGTGTGCGTGACCGCCACTACAGCCTGTGATTGGCTGCAGCGGCGACATGGATGAAACGTCATCGCTGGAGGCCGGACAGGAGGAATGCAAGTATGAACGTATTTTTAAAAATTTTTTATTACATTAAAATTGTGTTTTCCGCGCGCCGAGCATGGTACTGTCAAGGTTGCTGAAAGAGTTAGTGCAGCCCATTAACTCTTTCAGCACCCTGGACAGTACCATGGTCGGCGCACGGAAATTACAGGTTCGGTCAGAACTAGTTCGGTCCGAATCAAACTTTTTCGTGAAATTCGGTGAACCAGCCGAACCGAACTTTTCATAAGTTCGCTCATCTCTACATGGAATGTATTATGACTTTAGCAAGACCCATGTTTGATGTCATCCTATAACTCCTCCGTGTCACACATGCCAAGATTCCTTACACGTTATCCCATAGCCTCTCATGGTTATGTCCTCCTAGACCATGGACCTTGTTTGGTCTGCATAGAGGCTGAACATTTCTCAGTGGTCCATGACTATTTTTTGGTGGGATAACAGGGAAAGATGGTTTCCCACAGTTCAAGCAGAAGACATCTGCTATATGCTATGTTCACCAGTGAGGCAAATCCAAGCTGGGAAGGAGGTAATTGCATGTTACTTGTGGCCATTAGGAGGAGAAAAACTCAAAGAGGGAGGACATCAATTGTGAGTCTAAGAAGTTGATTGTGTAAAAAATGGCTTTCAGACCAAAGGCCTAATCCCTGCCCTCCTGGAGTCGGCCATTTGCTTTACACCACATCAGGGACCTGGTATAATGGAACTGGCCTTCTCCTGTGACATAGGAGGGCAGTGTTTTCTTTCTCTTTCACCAGCAGAGATGACCATAGCCGAGCTATGATCTCCATAGTCCGATAAGTGGAGGAGCGACCTGCATGATACCGGGACGTCGTGGAGAACATCTGGGATTGGACATCTTATAACTTACTATTCCATATAATGTCGTAGCTATCAGTAAGATGTTAGTTAGTTAGTTGCATTACAAGCTCTGATCCTGGGTTCTCGGACTGATCGCCTTTTCTCGGGGTCAACAAGGAATTTTCCCCTGTGGCACAAATTGGCTAAACGTGCGCAGGGTTTTTGCCTTCTTCTGGATCAATAGCTTTAGTTAGGAATTTTATTTAAATAAATTGTGTTTAAAAATGAAAGCTCTGTCTCCTCGTCATTTCTCAATATTATATAGCTGTCAGGTATTAGTTTATATTATGGGAGGTTATTATAGTTATTTTGCTGCTGATAATCCAATATGGTTGATTCCATGAAGCATTGGATAATATACACATACAGAAGAGAAATACATCATATGATCCATATAAATGCTACTACTATAAAGGAACACTAAGGATCGATGGCACGCGATGCGTATTACGCGCGTTTTTGGAGAGCGGATATGCGTGCAGCACCTCTGCAGAGTAATACAGTACCAGCATATTCAATGAGATTCCAAGAAATCTCATGTACACGGTACGGTATTTTTCGGGACTGAAATTGACCTGTGGTGTATTGTTTAGAATCCGCAGCATGTCATTTTATCTTGCGTTTCCGCTTGCAAATTCTATCTGTCTAGTGCAGAGGAAAAATCGCACCAAAATTTCTCAGCATGAAAAGGCACCGAAAAACTAATCAAATGGGAGAAAACGCACTGAAAAACGCATCACCTTCAGGTGTGTTTTTTTCCTGAGGTTTTGCTGTGTGTTTTCCACAGTAAAATACACAACGTGTGCATGTAGCCTAAAGGTAAAAAATACATATAAATCAAAACAATCCACTTCGTCCTGTTTTGCCTGAGAAATTCTTTTGTGTGGGTCCAAGATCAGCCATTTTCCCCCATCCCTTACTAAGCCACACCCCTCAGCCGTCCGGCCAGCGAAAAGATTGGAAGGAACATGAAGAGGTTGTCGATGTTGCTGAGAACCCCAGCGATCAGATGTAATCTATGAAAGGCTTTATTTCGCTGCAGTGCCACCAACAGGGTTAAAGGGTAACTAAACGATTGAAAAACTTTTGACATGTCATAGTGACATGTCAGAAGTTTTGATTGGTGGGGGTTCGAGCACTGAGACCCCCACCAATCGCTAGAACGAAGGCGCAGAAGCCCTCGTGTGAGCGCTCAGCTGCTTTGTGTCTGTTCGGCTTTTTCCGGAAAGCCGATGTATCGGAGTACGGGCTCATAGACTTTTTATTGAGTCCGTACACCGATACATTTATTTCAGGAAAAAGCCGAACAGACATGAAGCGTCTGAGCGCTCACACAAGCGCTTCAGCTGCTTCGTTCTAGCGATTGGAGGGTGTCTCAGTGCTTGGAACCCCAGCAATCAAAACTTCTGACGTCACTATGACATGTCAGAAGTTTGTGAAACGTTTAAGTTACCCTTTAAGGCAATGAATTACACACTTCAAAACTATGGGCTTTCGGTATAATGCGAGAACGTGCCGATCCTCCAAATTCTAGTTATTGCATTTTCTCACCATTTTCACAGCCATACAAAATCTGAGCAGCATTTTGATATTTGTCACTATTAAATTTGCTGGTCATTAAAGGGCCATACCCTAGTAGAAAACTGCTACAATGGCAATTATGTGCCTTATAGAAAATCACTCCCACTTTTGCAGATGTCATTAGTTCATTGTTGCATTTGTATATTCTCATAAACCTACCGTTAAATCAGGTGCGATCAAAGAAAAATATAAGCAAGTCCTAAACCTGTAACATCTAATAAAACACTTTTTAATAAATGGGAATGGACTGTTTTAGCAACATGACCAATACTTCTTAATTATTTTAAAGAAAAGCCCTCATTGGCGCAACAGCGGGAATCATCTCATGATAAATAGGAGAGGCAGGAAAGTGAGAGGTGTACACTCCCCTGGCGGTATTGTGTTGGGGACACGACAACCTGGTAGTCAAAAAGATGTCTATATAGTCCAAGTGCTGGTTCGGGGGACTACTAGCCACTAGAGTCCCAGTCAGAGAATAATCAGTATCGAATGCTGAGATGCACTAGGATATTCTGAGTGTAAAACGGTGAAAAATTACCCTTTACGAAGGCGCTGTTTCCTTTGCGATATTAAGGATGATCCTCTGGAGTCATGCAAATGTTAACCTTTTATTAATATCGTAACATGCAACATGTTTCAGAGCCAAACCGGCTCCCCTTCATCAACATTTGACCTATACTTATGTCATAGAAGGGAAGCGGGAGTATGGAGCAGGCTCACGGCTCCATCATCTTAGCTGTTAGAAAGAGAGAGGCGGCCCCCTCTGACAGCCCATCGGGTGCAGATCGTCATCATGGCAGCCTGGGGGCCAAATGAAGGCCTCCTGGTCTGCCGTCTTTGTACTCATATTAAGCTCTGCCTGCAACAGCGTTTAATAGAATCCTATGAAAATCACGTTTTACTGCAATACGTTATTATTGCACTATATCATGCAAACGATCCAATGATCACTGGTTCAAGTCCCCTAGGGGGACTAAAGAAAAAAGTAAAAAACGGTTAAAGTTTTTTTATGTACAAAAAATTTTTAAAAGTTAAAAAAAGCCATGTAAAAAATAAATTATAAAAACACAGCTGGTATTACCACCATCTGTAAAAGTCAGAACTATTACAATTTCACGTTACTTAATCCACAGGGTGAACGCTGTAAAAAAACAAAAATGCCAGAATAGCTTGTTTTGGTCATCTCATCTCCCACAAAAAAAATGGAATAAAAAGTGCTCAAAAGATTTATGTACCCTACAATGGTCCCAATAAAAACTATAGCTCACTCCGCAAATAACAAGCTCTCCCATTGTTTAATTGATGGAAAAATACAAAAAGTTATGGCTCTCATAACAGCAACACAAAAAAATGTTTTTCTTAACAAAACGTTTTTTCCTTGTACAAGTAGTAAAACATAAAAAACTTGTAATGATGGGTGTAAGGAAACAGACAAGTGAGCCCTAATCTACCCACCACTCAGTCCCTGCCTACTTGCAACGACCCGCCCTAGGCGACGGGGTACAACTGGGCGACGGTCCCTACGCTCAATAAGTGCACGACAGACAAACAGACAAGGGTACACAGAAGCAAGGGAAAAGGGGCGGTTGCCCACGGCAACACCGTGTGTAAAGGATCTGCCAGACACAACTTCTGTGTTGACGCCCATAGGTAATCAGTCTGCACCTGCTTCTATGTCTGTGAGACTGACTCCATCTTCCACCACCCAGGATGGCAGGCTTAGGAGTGGGAGAGCCTATCACAGCCTGGCCAGACGGAGCTAGCTCCCGCCCTCTGTCTATTTATACCTGCCTTTCCTGTTCCTCCTTTGCTTGTGATTCTTCTCTGTTGGTTTCCTGGCCCTGCTGCAGCTATAACCTAACCCGGTAGCCATCTAGACTACCGATCTCTAAACCAGCTATATAATCACAGACATCGTGAATAGACTAATCACTTGTACCTAACCTGATGAAGGGGCCGGTACAGCCTTGAAACACATTGTTGTTGTTATTGTACAAAAATAAAAGCAATTTACAGTACGGCTGCAACACAAGTCAAGGGCACACAGAAGCAAAAGAGAAGTAGGGGCAGTTACCCACGGAAAACCGTGAGCAACAGACAGTGATGAACGAGCCGAATCAAACCAGGAGAAAACGTAGTAGCAACACAGAGCAGTAGAATAGTCAGGCAAGCCAGGGTTACATAGTTACATAGTTACATAGTTACATAGTTAGTACGGCTGAAAAAAGACACATGTCCATCAAGTTCAACCAAGGGAAGGGAAAAGGGAAGGAAAAATTTCTACACATAGGAGCTAATATTTTTTTGTTCTAGGAAATTATCTAACCCTTTTTTAAAGCCATCTACTGTCCCTGCTGTGACCAGCTCCTGCGGTAGGCTATTCCATAAATTCACAGTTCTCACTGTAAAGAAGCCTTGTCGCCTCTGCAGCTTGAACCTTTTTTTCTCCAGACGGAGGGAGTGCCCCCTTGTTTTTTGAGGGGGTTTTACAAGGAACAGGATTTCACCATATTTTTTGTATGTGCCATTAATATATTTATATAAGTTAATCATGTCCCCCCTTAGTCTTCTTTTTTCAAGGCTAAATAGGTTTAATTCTTTCAATCTTTCCTCATAACTTAAATTCTCCATGCCCCTTATTAGCTTCGTTGCTCTTCTTTGTATTTTTTCCAACTCCAGGGCATCCTTTCTATGAACTGGAGCCCAGAACTGAACTGCATATTCTAGATGAGGCCTCACTAATGCTTTGTAAAGTGGCATTATTACATCCCTGTCCCGCGAGTCCATGCCTCTTTTAATACACGACAATATCCTGCTGGCCTTTGAAGCAGCTGATTGACACTGCATGCTGTTATTGAGTTTATGATTTACAAGTACACCCAGATCCTTCTCAACAAGTGAATCCGCCAGTGTAGCGCCCCCTAGGACATATGATGCATGCAAGTTGTTGGTACCAAGATGCATAACTTTACATTTATCTACATTAAACTTCATTTGCCAAGTGGACGCCCAAACACTTAGTTTGTTTAAATCTGCCTGTAATTCATGAACATCTTCCATAGTCTGAACTATATTACATAGCTTGGTGTCATCTGCAAAAATAGAAATAGTGCTATTAATCCCTTCCTCTATATCATTAATAAATAAGTTGAATAATAGTGGTCCCAGCACTGAACCCTGGGGTACACCACTTATAACCGGGGACCATTCAGAGAAGGAATCATTGACCACAACTCTCTGGATACGATCCTTGAGCCAATTCTCAATCCAATTACAAACTATATTTTCTAAACCTATAGTCCTTACTTTACCCATTAGGCGTCTATGGGGGACAGTGTCAAATGCCTTTGCAAAGTCCAAAAACACTAAATCCACAGCGGCCCCTCTGTCTAGACTTCTGCTCACCTCTTCATAAAAACAGATTAGGTTAGTTTGACAGCTTCTGTCCTTAGTAAAACCGTGCTGGCTGTCACTTATAATGCTATTTATTGTCACATAATCCTGTATATAGTCCCTCAATAGCCCCTCAAACATTTTCCCCACGATGGATGTTAAGCTTACTGGTCTATAATTACCCGGGGAAGACCTAGAGCCCTTTTTGAAAATAGGCACCACATTTGCCCTGCGCCAGTCCCTTGGCACTATACCAGTCACTAGAGATTCTCTGAATATTATGAAAAGGGGGACAGAAATAACTGAATTAAGCTCTTTAAGAATTCTAGGGTGTAACCCATCTGGTCCCGGAGCCTTGTGCACATTTATTTTATTTAATTTAGCTTGGACCATCTCTACATTCATCCAATTCAGTATATCAACTGATATATTAACAGCACTGGCACCGGCTACATCAGCTGCTCTTTCTTCTGTTGTATATACAGAGCTAAAGAACCCATTTAGTAACTCTGCCTTCTCTTGATCCCCTGTGATCAACTCCCCATTACCACTATCTAAGGGTCCTACATGTTCAGACCTTGGCTTTTTTGCATTTATATGCTTGAAGAATTTTTTAGGATTTGTTTTACTATCCTTGGCCACCTGCCTTTCATTTTGTATTTTTGCTAATTTTATTACATTTTTACAGATTTTATTAAGCTCTTTATATTTTACAAAGGCTACAGCTGTACCCTCAGATTTGTATTTTTTAAATGCCCTTTTTTTGTCATGTATTGCCCCTTTCACAGAAGGTGTAAGCCATGTGGGGTTTAATTTGAGTCGTTTATACTTATTACCTGTAGGAATAAATTTTGCACTATAATAACTCAAAGTAGATTTGAAAATCTCCCATTTATCATTTGTTCCATTATTTGACATTAGTTCTTCCCAGTCTATATCCTGAATTGCAGCCCTCATCCTGGGGAAATTGGCTTTCTTAAAATTAAATGTTTTTGCCCTCCCAGCCTGCGTTTGTTTTTTACAGTATAGGTAAAATGTAACTATATTATGATCACTGTTACCGAGGTTTTCACGAACATTGACATTCCCAACAAGATCTGCATTATTAGAAATGACCAGATCCAACAGAGCTTCACCTCTAGTCGGGTCTTCCACAAACTGGCCCATAAAATTTTCCTGCAACAGGTTGAGGAAATGTCTCCCCTTTGCAGTTGAAGCCGAACCATGACACCAATTAATATCCCGGAAATTAAAATCTCCCATTATCACTACAGTACCCGCCTGTGCAGCCCGCTCCATCTGTTTATATATCTGACCTTCCATCTCCTCAGTTATATTGGGGGGTCTATAGATTACACCAAAAGTAATTTTTTCAGTGTTTACCTCCCTTTCTAGTTCCACCCACAAGGTTTCAACCTCCTCACAGTCTTCACCCACTATTGTCTCTTTCACACTCGCCTTCATATCACTTCTCACATACAGACATACACCACCACCTTTCCTATTTGTCCTGTCCTTACGAAAAAGTGTAAAACCCTGTAGATTTACAGCCCAGTCATGTGAAGAGTCCAGCCATGTTTCAGCAACACCAACTATATCTATATTTTCTTCCAGTATCAAGGCCTCCAGCTCCCCCATTTTGCTTGCTAGACTTCTGGCATTTGTGAACATACACTTTAACTTGCCTGTCAGTTTTTCACTTTTATTATCAGAAATGTGATTTGACATTAATCGGTCCTTTTTATTTACACTGATGTTTTGTAACGAAAGGATCTCCTTATCCTGTTGTCTAGTCCTCTCCCCACATTCTGTTTCTCCCCCCACCAATATAGTCTGACCCCTCTCTAACCTGGCTACCCCTTTATTTTCTACATTGACCTCCCTCCTCAGCCCTAGTTTAAATACTCCGCCACCCCAGCTAGAATTCTCTCCCCCAGCACAGCGGACCCCCTTCCATTTAGGTGCAAATCATCTGCAGAATACAGTTTGTACCCCAATGAAAAGTCAGCCCAGTGCTCTAGGAACCCAAATCCTTCTCCTCTACACCAAGACTTCAGCCATGCATTTAACTCCCTGAGCTCCCGCTGTCTTTCCTGTGATGCGCATGGCACAGGCAGTATTCCTGAGAATACAACCTTGGAGGTCCTTCCCTTCAGCTTGTAGCCTAGTTCTTTAAAATTATTCTTAAGGCTCCTCCACCTACCATTTATTCTGTCGTTGGTACCGACATGGACCACGACAGCTGGATCATCACCAGCCCCTCCCAGCAATTTGTCCACCCGTTCCACCACATGCCGAACCCTGGCACCAGGGAGACAGCAAACCATTCGGTTGAGGCGGTCTTGGCGACAAATTATTCTATCCGTCTTCCTGATTATAGAATCCCCTACAACTATCAATTGTCTTGGCTTGCCTGCATTACCATCCCGCCGACTACTAGCTGGGCTGTTCTCCCGGCTGTTAGGGAGATCAGTATCCACTAGGGCTGCCTTTTCTGAGACTGACACCCTCGCATCATCACCCAACCTGGCAATTTTGCTTGGAATGCCAGAAACCGGATCGGCCTTCCTTGTCTTTGACCCCTTTCTACTGCCCCTAACTACATTAACCCAGCTACTTACCTGATCCTGCTCACCCATGTCTTCACCCTCCAGTTCTAACCCACTAACTGCATGCTCTGTGAGCAGCAAGCTCCGCTCAAAATTGTCTATCCTCCTCAGTGTTGCATTCTGCTCCTCCAGATCTCTAATACGAGCTTCCAGGTGAACAACATGCTCACATCTGCCACAGAGATATTCACCCTGGAACTCCGGCTCCAGTCGTGTATACATATGACAAACTGTGCACTGAAGAAAACCTCCAATCTTGCTATCCATTATCCAAGTTACACCAAAACAGTGAACAATTGTCAAAGAAAAGAAGAGTACTTACTGGGGCTTCAACTCCTCTTTTCAACTCCGGTTTTAGAACTCCACCTAGTTCACAAGCCACTTAAACCACCAAGCTCAGAAAGAGCAAGCTCAAAATGAGGTCTGCTGACTAATTTATACCACCTGTGTCCAGTTAACCCCTTCCCCCTCGTCAGCTGTTCAGCTGGAACGAATCTGCAAGGGAAAAAAAAAAATTTACAATTTTTTTTTTTTTAAATTGTGTGAGTTTTTGCTATCTTCTATTTGCTAGCAATCAAAACAGATTCACAAACACAGAAATACAGCAACACAATACAGAAGTACAACCCCTGCCAATCCTGTCAAACATTTCTGCAGCTATAAACAAAGATAAAGTTATCATGGTGCCAGACACTGCACACCTAAATATAATAGCACCATACACTGCACCTCTAATTATAATAGCACCATACACTGTCCCTGATTATAATAGCACCATACACTGCACCTCTAATTATAATAGCACTATACACTGTGTCCCACACACACACACCGTACCCCCTGTAGATAGTGCCCACCATAGAGCCCCCTGTAGAGAGTGCCCTACATAGATCCCCCTAGAGATAGTGACCCCGTAGAGCCCCTGTAGATAGTACCCCACATATAGCCACCCCTTTATATAGTGCCCATATATAGCCCCCCTGTAGTGTCCCAGATATAGCCACCACTGTAGATATTGCCCCACATATAGCTCCCTCTGAAAATAGTGCCCCACATGTAGCCCCCCTGTAGATAGTGCTCCACATATAGCCCACCCTTGCATATAGTGTCCAACATATAGCCCATCCCTGTAGATAGTGCCCTTCATATATCTCCCCTTATAAATAGCGCTCCACATATAGCCCACCCCTGTATATAGTGCCTCACATATATCTCCCCCTATAGTGCTCCACATATAGCCCACCCCTCTATATAGATAGCCCCCCTGTAGATAGAGCTGAACTCTGTATATAGCCCCCCCCTGTAGATAGTGCTGACCTCTGTAAATAAAGCGCCCCCCCCTGTAGATAATATCACTCACATTTTTATTAGGATTAAAAAAAACAACTTTGCACACTCCCGCTCCCGCACCGTCCGGTGGCAATGTAGACCTGCTCTCTTCTGAGCAGGTCTGCTGGAGTTACGTCCTCGCTCCGCTTGCGTCATTGAAAGGCACTGATTGACAGGGCAAGTCATTCTGCTCTGCCAATCAGCGGATTTTATAGATGCAAGCGGCGTGATGCCAGCATTGCACCGCTTGCATCTATTAAAGGCAGAGATTGGCAGGGCACTTTGACTTGCCCTGTCAATCAGCGCCTTTCAACTATGCAAACAGCGCAAAGAAGTAACCATATCGTTTGAGTCGTTGAAAGGCGCTGAATGGCCGGGCACAGAACGTACCTGTCCATTCATGTCCTACAGTGCAGGAGGGGGTGGCGGCGGCGGCTGTTTTCATAGGCGCCGCCACCCCCCTCATAGAGGCAGTAGGGCGCCGTCATGGACGTTGCAGTCCTGGCAATCACCCCACCTTCCCCCTTAGTTGCACCCGGGGTACATGCCCCACCTGCCCCCCACTACCTATACCCCTGCATGTACCTGCAAAAAGTACCACAAAAAACAAGCCTACATATTGCTAAATTGACGGAAAAATGTAAAAGTGACAATGCAAAAACAAATAATTTCAGTTCAAATGTGTTTTTATTGTGCAAAAGTCGTAAAACATAAAAAAAACCTATACATATGTGGTATCACAGTAATCGTACCGACCCATAGAATAAAGGTAACATGTTATTTACGCCGCACGGTAAACAGCATAGAACAATGGCGGAATTGCTGTTTTTTTTATATTCCCCCCCCAATAAAGGTTAATCAAAAAATTATATGTACCCGAAATGGTGCCATTAAAAAATACAACCAATTCAACAAAAAAAAAAGTCCTCGGCTATGTGGATGCAAAAATAAAAAAGTTAAAGCTCTATAAATGCGACGATGGAAAAACGGAAAAAAATAGCTTGGAAATTAAGGCCTAAAATAGACTGGTCACTAAGGAGTTAAAGGCCAAAATAACTGTTTCCTAAAAGGATAAAGGACTTGAGATGAGCAAACCTATAAGACACATATCAAATTAGGTACAAATCTGCCAAAAGCTTAAAATTCGTCAAAATGTGAAAGTTTTGGTGTTCACAGCGCAAGAATTGTCAAAATGGTGGCCACCGGTGAGCGCTCTCCGCCAATTTGCCAATTATATTAAAAAAAGAGGGGAGAAGAGGATTATTTAAAAAAAAAAAAAAAAACTAAAACATACTCACCACCTTCCCTGGTCTCCTGACGTGTCCCTGCCGGAAAGTGAGATGACGTAGCTGTGATCGCTGCAGCCAATCCCAGGCCGCAGTGATCACATGGGACAGCTACGTCATCTCACCTGCCGGTAGCGACGTGTCGCTACTGTAGTACAGCGTATGTGTTGAGTGTGTTTTTTTTTATTTTTGTGAAATCGCATGTACCCTGATTGCCTTGTTTGACCCTCTGATGTCTTCAAGGACTGTAACCAACTTAGATTCAGTCCTAGAAGACGTTAAATAGTCTGATAGGCCTATCGGGGGACTTGCGATTCGCAAAACGAATTTGGACCGAAACGAACGGCCGATTTAAAAGAAAATTCGCTCATCACTATTAAGGACTCTGCACTGCAAGGCAGCAATGCTAACCAATCTGCACTGTGATATTGTAAATGCTTATTATTAACACTATAGCAGGAGATGTCACTTCTGGTCATATTTGTGACATCATCAGATAAAGTACAGGAGGCCATTGTTACCTCACTGCATGATGTCATAATGACTGTGACTCTATAAGAACTGGGGTTTAGGGGGGGCGACTGCTCTGTCCAGGATATGAAGATAAGCAGACACAAGATACTTCACCATGAGGATCTCACAGAGAATAGCGGAAGCTTCTGATGTTTGTGAAGTCACCAGTCGGGATCCGGAACACTGGAAGATGAGAACTTCATGCACGAGCCGCATGGCAGGGGAAGAACAACAGGAAAACCGGGGACTTTGGCTTATATACACGGTGATAGGAGGTTCAGTCATTTACTTTCAGGTTTTGGGACCAAGAAGAAAAACAGTAATGTGGAGGAAAATCTGCCGCCATGATGCCAGCAATCTCCAAACATTGAAGGTATGTACATAATATATATGTTCATTTAATCTGAAAATGTGGGATATTTGAGAATTTTGCGGTTTGTTATACATTATGGCCCATATTTACTGAGCAGTTTATGTCAGTTTATTTTGTAAGCTTAACCAAATAAAGTTGCAAACGGTGACATGCAACAAATTTGGTGTAAAATGTATCTTTTCTCGTCACTTGACAAATTTAAAAAGTGACTAAAAAGTGGGCGTGGTCTCCAAGGAGACGAAGATGAGAACTGTGAGATTGATCACAATCGTATGTAACGTGACAATTCTACTTATAATTCTATATTTGGTGCCTTCCGATGTCATAAAACACTGATTATACAGGTCAAGGTAAATACATGGAATGTATTATGACTTTAGCAAGACCCATGTTTGATGTCCTCCTATAACTCCTCCGTGTCACACATGCTAAGAAGATTCCTTACACGTTATCCCATAGCCTCTCATGGTTATGTCCTCCTAGACCCTGGACCTTGTTTGGTCTGCATAGAGGCTGAACAGTTCTCAGTGGTCCATGACTATTTTTTGGTGGGATAACAGGGAACGATGGTTTCCCATAGTTCAAGCAGAAGACACCTGCTATATGCTATGTTCACCAGTGAGGCAAATCCAAGCTGGGAAGGAGGTAATTGCATGTTACATGTGGCCATTAGGAGGAGAAAAACTCAAAGAGGGAGGACATCAATTGTGAGTCTAAGTTGATTGTGTAAAAAATGGCTTTCAGACCAAAGGCCTAATCCCTGCCCTCCTGGAGTCGGCCATTTGCTTTACACCACATCGGGGACCTGGTATAATGGAACTGGCCTTCTCCTGTGACATAGGGGGGCAGTGTTTTCTTTCTCTTTCACCAGCAGAGATGACCATAGCCGAGCTGTGATCTCCGGAATCCGATCAGTGGAGGAGCGACCTGCATGATACCGGGACGTCGTGGAGAACATCTGGGATTAGGACATCTTCTTATAACTTACTATTCCACATAATGTCGTGGCTATCAGTAAGATGTTAGTTAGTTGCATTACAAGCTCTGATCCTGGGTTCTCGGACTGATCGCCTTTTCTCGGGGTCAACAAGGAATTTTCCCCTGTGGCACAAATTGGCTAAACGTACGCAGGGTTTTTGCCTTCTTCTGGATCAATAACTTTAGTTAGGAATTTTATTTAAATAAATTGTGTTTAAAAATGAAAGCTCTGTCTCCTCGTCATTTCTCAATATTATATAGCAGTCAGGTATTAGTATATATTATGGGAGGTTATTATGGTTATTTTGCTGCTGATAATCCAATATGGTTGATTCCATGAAGCATTGGATAATATACACATACAGAAGAGAAATACATCCTATGAGCCATATAAATGCTACTACTATAAAGGAACACTAAGGATCGATGCACACGATGCGTATTACGTGCGTTTTTGGAGAGTGGATATGCGTGCAGCACCTCTGCAGAGTAATACAGTACCAGCATATTCAATGAGATTCCAGGAAATCTCATGTACACGGTGAGGTATTTTTCGGGACTGAAATTCACCTGTGGTGTATTGTTTAGAATCCGCAGCATGTCATTTTATCTTGCGTTTCCGCTTGCAAATTCTATTTGTCTAGTGCAGAGGAAAATCCCACCAAAAACCGCCTGTCAAAAAATAGGACATGCTCTATTTTCAGCCGGGTGCCCGGCCGCCCGGCTCCCATAGAAGTCTATGGGGCCGGGTAATACACGGCCATCACCGGAATGTGTCCCGAGTGATGGCCGGGTCTACCGTCGCTCGCGCACTCTCTCTCCTCCTCCTCACAGTGCAGAGTGCATGTGAGGAGGAGGCTCTTTTATTGCTCGCTGTAGGAGTCGGAATCCCCAATCCCCGGCTGGGGATTGGGGATTCCGCTACAGGAGAAGTGCGTGACTGCACTGTCCATATATGGACACAGCGAAGTCACGCACTTCTGCAGCGGAATCCCCGACTCTATGGCCGGGAATGCCGCTACAGGAGAAGTGAGTGACTACACTGTCCATATATGGACACAGCGAAGTCACGCACTTCTGCAGCGGAATCCCCGACTCTATGGCCGGGGATGCCGCTACAGGAGAAGTGAGTGACTACACTGTCCATATATGGACACAGCGAAGTCACGCACTTCTGCAGCGGAATCCCCGACTCTATGGCCGGGGATGCCGCTACAGGAGAAGTGAGTGACTACACTGTCCATATATGGACACAGCGAAGTCACGCACTTCTGCAGCGGAATTCCCGACCTGTGGCAGGGAATTCCTCTTCAGGAGAAGTCAGTGATTACACTGTCCATATATGGACATTGAAGTCAGTGACTTCTCCTGGAAAGGGGGGGGGATGGGTGCAACCTACAGGGGACTGTGTGGCATCACCTACAGGGGGCTGGGTGGCATCACCTACAGGGGGCAGGGTGGGTGGCATCACCTACAGGGGGCAGGGTGGCATCGCCTACAGGGGGCTGTGTGGTATCGCCTACAGGTGGCTGTTTGGTATCGCCTACAGGTGTAATGGCAGGAAGGAGGTGAAGGGAAAGTGAGCCCTAATCTACCCACCGCCCTGTCCCTGCCTACTTGCAACGACCCGCCCTAGGCGACGGGGTACAACTGGGCGGCGGTCCCTACGCTGTCTAAGTGCATGGGAGAACAAACAGGGAACACGCAAGAGAAGGGGCAGTCGCCCACGGAACGCAGCGAGGAAACGGAGCGGTGAATGAGTAGTCCGGACCCGGATGAAGTGGAGTATACCCAAGTGAGCACGGAGGAGGAAGCAAGCCAGAGGCAAAGCAAAGCAGGTTAAGCGGAACTGCAGCAAGGCAGAAGCACGGCAGAAGCAGGCTGGAGCAAGCAGCAGTGAGGCCAGGAATCCAGAAGAATTACAAGCACTGAGGAGGAGAACACGGCAGGTAATAAAGGGCAGGGGGCGGAGCTAACTCCGACTGACCAGGCCGCGATAGGCTCTCCCACTCCTGAGCCTGCCACCCTGGTTGGTGGGAGATGGTGTCAGTCGAACAGGTCTGGTCTCAGGTTTGGATTGATTAATCCCAGGAGTATACCTAGACGTAGTACCTGGCAGATCCCTAACAGTACTCCCCCTTTTATGAGGGGCCACCGGACCCTTACTAAGAGGTCCCAGTTTAGTAGGGAAGAGAAGGTGGAACCTCCTGATCAATACCCCAGCGTGAACATCACGGGCAGGTACCCAAGTCCTCTCCTCCGGCCCGTATCCTCTCCAATGGACCAGGTACTGGAGGGAGCCCTGGACCATCCTACTGTCCATAATCTTGGCCACCTCGAATTCCACCCCCTCAGGGGTGAGAACGGGAACAGGAGGTTTCCTCGAGGGGGACCAGGACGGGGAGCAGGGTTTAAGGAGGGAGGCATGGAAGACGTCATGTATGCGAAAGGATGGGGGCAGCTCCAGACGGAAGGATACAGGGTTGAGGACTTCAATGATCTTATAAGGTCCAATAAATCGGGGAGCAAACTTCCTGGACGGGACCTTAAGGCGCAAGTTCCTGGACGACAACCAGACCAAATCCCAGACGACAAACCGGGGGTTAGCAGAACGTCTACTATCCGCCTGAATCTTTTGTGCGCTCTGGGATGCCTCTAGGTTCTTCTGAACCTGGGCCCAGACAGTGCACAGTTCCCGATGAACATCCTCTACCTCAGGATTATTGGAACAACCAGGGGAAACGGAGGAGAACCGTGGATTAAACCCGAAATTACAGAAAAACGGGGAGACCCCTGACGAGTTACTGACCCGGTTATTCAGGGAAAATTCAGCAAGGGGAAGGAATGAGACCCAATCGAATTGACAGTCAGAGATGAAACACCTTAAATATTGTTCCAGGGATTGGTTAGTCCTTTCCGTTTGGCCATTAGTTTCGGGATGGAAGGCGGAGGAGAAGGACAGATCAATCTCCAACTTTTTACAAAAAGCTCTCCAAAATAAGGAAACAAATTGTACCCCCCTGTCAGAAACGATATTGACTGGGGCCCCATGGAGACGCAGGATGTGATTCACAAACAAAGAAGCTAACGTCTTGGCGTTAGGTAGCTTCTTAAGGGGCACAAAGTGGCACATCTTGCTGAAGCGGTCTACTACCACCCACACCACCGACTTGCCCTGAGATGGAGGCAAATCAGTGATAAAATCCATGGAGATATGGGTCCAAGGTCTCTGGGGAATGGGCAAGGAACGTAGTAGGCCCGCAGGTCGGGACCTAGGGGTTTTGGACCTAGCGCAAACCTCACAAGCGGCGACGTAAGCCCTAACGTCTTTAGGCAACCCAGGCCACCAATAGTTTCTGGTAATGAGGTGTTTGGTGCCCAAGATGCCAGGATGACCAGATAGAGCGGAGTCATGGTTTTCCATGAGTACCCTTAGCCGGTATTGCAGGGGAACAAACAGTTTGTCCCCCGGGACGTTCCCGGGAGCTGCACCCTGATCAGCCGCGATATCAGAAGCTAAATCAGAATCCGTGGCAGAAACGATTATACCAGGGGGTAAAATACAAGCAGGATCCTTCTCGGAAGGAGGATTGGCCATGAAACTACGTGACAGGGCATCAGCCTTAATATTCTTGGACCCAGCCCTATAGGTAACCAAGAAATTAAATCTGGTAAAGAATAGTGCCCACCGAGCTTGTCTAGGATTAAGCCTCCGGGCCGACTCTAGGAAAACCAGATTCTTGTGATCCGTAAGGACCGTTACCTGGTGTCTGGCCCCCTCCAGGAAGTGCCGCCACTCTTCAAAAGCCCATTTAATGGCTAGAAGTTCGCGGTTGCCAATATCATAATTACTCTCCGTGGGCGAAAACTTCCTAGAGAAGTAAGCACAGGGGCGGAGATGGGTGAGGGAGCTGGTACCCTGGGACAAGACGGCCCCCACTCCCACCTCGGATGCGTCAACCTCCACAATAAATGGCTCCTCTTGGTTGGGCTGAATCAGCACGGGGGCCGAGATAAAGCACTTCTTGAGGGTCTCAAAGCCCTGGACGGCCTCAGGGGGCTAATGGAGGACATCAGCACCCTTGCGAGTAAGGTCCGTAAGAGGCTTAGCGACGACCGAGAAGTTGGCAATAAATCTCCTGTAATAGTTGGCGAACTCTAAAAAACACTAACGCCTTAAGGGAGGCAGGTTGGACCCATTCCGCCACAGCCTGAACCTTGGCAGGGTCCATGCGGAATTCATGAGGAGTGAGGATTTGCCCTAAAAATGGTATCTCCTGTACCCCAAAAACACATTTTTCAGTCTTAGCAAACAGATTATTCTCCCGAAGGACCTGGAGCTCCTTCCTGACATGCTCCACGTGGGAGGACCAGTCCTTGGAAAACACCAGTATGTCATCAAGGTACACAACAAGAAAATTACCCAGGTAATCTCTCAGGATTTCATTAATAAAATTCTGGAAGACAGCAGGGGCATTACACAACCCAAAGGGCATGACCAGGTATTCGAAATGACCCTCGGATGTGTTGAACGCAGTTTTCCACTCATCCCCCTCTTTGATGCGGATAAGGTTATATGCCCCCCGTAGATCGAACTTAGAAAACCATTGGGCTCCCTGAACCTGATTAAAAAGATCCGGAATCAAAGGAAGTGGGTACTGTTTCCTTACGGTGACCTTATTCAGGTTACGATAATCAATGCACGGCCTAAGACCACCATCCTTCTTCCCCACGAAGAAGAAGCCAGCACCTACAGGAGAAGTCGAGGGGCGAATGAAACCCTTGGCCAAGCATTCTTGGATATACACCCTCATAGCTTCACGTTCAGGACATGAAAGATTAAATATCCTACCCTTAGGAAGCTTGGCACCAGGCACCAAATCGATGGCGCAATCGTAATCTCTATGGGGGGGCAACACCTCGGAGGCCTCCTTAGAAAACACATCGGCGAAGTCCTGAACAAACTCAGGAAGCGTGTTTACCTCCTCCCAGGGAGAAATAGAGTTAACAGAAAGACATGACATAAGACATTCACTACCCCATTTGGTGAGATCCCCAGTATTCCAATCAAACGTGGGATTATGCAACTGCAACCAGGAAAGACCTAATACCAGATCAGACGATAATCCCTGCATCACCAGTACAGAGCACTGCTCCAAATGCATGGAGCCAACCAGGAGTTCAAAAACAGGAGTATGCTGAGTAAAATAACCATTAGCAAGGGGAGTTGAGTCGATACCTACTACAGGGATAGGATAAGGCAAATCAATAAATGGCATCTTTAGAGACATAGCAAATTCCACAGACATGATATTAGCAGATGAGCCAGAATCCACGAAAGCACTGCCCGTGGCAGACCGGCCAGCAAACGAGACCTGAAAGGGAAGCAAAATTTTATTGCGTTTCACATTACCGGGAAATACCTGTGCGCCCAAGTGACCTCCCCGATGATCACTTAGGCGCGGAAGTTTTCCGGCTTTTTATTCTTGCGCCTGGGACAGGTGTTCAGAAGATGCTTGTCGTCCCCACAGTAGAAGCAGAGACCATTCATTCTGCGAAACTCCCTACGTTGTCGAGGGGACATGGAGGCCCCGAGTTGCATAGGTACCTCCGAGTCCTCCGTGGAGGGGTGAGGAGACGGGACCTCGGGGGGGATCGCAGAAAAGTCAGAGGGGAGCACATTGAAGCGTTCAAGCTGACGTTCCCTGAGACGTCGGTCAAGTCGTACTGCTAGGGCCATAACCTGGTCAAGGGAGTCAGAAGAGGGGTAGCTAACCAGCAGATCCTTCAGGGCGTCAGATAATCCTAACCTAAACTGGCACCTTAGGGCCGGATCGTTCCACCGAGAAGCTACGCACCACTTTCTAAATTCAGAACAGTATTCCTCCACCGGTCTCCTACCCTGACGTAAGGTCACCAGCTGACTCTCAGCTAAAGCAGTCCTGTCAGTCTCGTCGTAAATGAGTCCGAGGGCAGAGAAAAAACGATCAACAGAGGAAAGTTCAGGGGCGTCAGGAGCCAAGGAGAAGGCCCACTCTTGGGGCCCTTCCTGGAGTCGGGATATGATGATACCCACCCGCTGGTTCTCGGAACCTGAGGAGTGGGGTTTTAGGCGGAAATACAGTCTGCAACTCTCCCGGAAGGAGAGAAACGTCTTACGGTCCCCTGAGAACCGGTCAGGTAACTTGAGGTCGGGTTCTAGAGGTGAGGTGAGGGGAACTACTAAGGCAGCGTCACCCTGGTTGACCCTCTGGGCCAGGGCCTGGACCTGTAGGGAGAGGCCCTGCATCTGCTGGGCCAGGGTCTCAAGGGGGTCCATGATAGCGTCAGCGTAGGAGAAATGGTAGACTAGGTAGGTGGCTTGTAATTATGTAATGGCAGGAAGGAGGTGAAGGGAAAGTGAGCCCTAATCTACCCACCGCCCTGTCCCTGCCTACTTGCAACGACCTGCCCTAGGCGACGGGGTACAACTGGGCGGCGGTCCCTACGCTGTCTAAGTCAAAGGGAGAACAAACAGGGAACACGCAAGGGAAGGGGCAGTCGCCCACTGAACGCAGCGAGGAAACGGAGCGGTGAATGAGTAGTCCGGACCCGGATGAAGTGGAGTATACCCAAGTGAGCACGGAGGAGGAAGCAAGCCAGAGGCAAAGCAAAGCAGGTTAAGCGGAACTGCAGCAAGGCAGAAGCACGGCAGAAGCAGGCTGGAGCAAGCAGCAGTGAGGCCAGGAATCCAGAAGAATTACAAGCACTGAGGAGGAGAACACGGCAGGTAATAAAGGGCAGGGGGCGGAGCTAACTCCGACTGACCAGGCCGCGATAGGCTCTCCCACTCCTGAGCCTGCCACCCTGGTTGGTGGGAGATGGTGTCAGTCGAACAGGTCTGGTCTCAGGTTTGGATTGATTAATCCCAGGAGTATACCTAGACGTAGTACCTGGCAGATCCCTAACAGTACTCCCCCTTTTATGAGGGGCCACCGGACCCTTACTAAGAGGTCCCAGTTTAGTAGGGAAGAGAAGGTGGAACCTCCTGATCAATACCCCAGCGTGAACATCACGGGCAGGTACCCAAGTCCTCTCCTCCGGCCCGTATCCTCTCCAATGGACCAGGTACTGGAGGGAGCCCTGGACCATCCTACTGTCCATAATCTTGGCCACCTCGAATTCCACCCCCTCAGGGGTGAGAACGGGAACAGGAGGTTTCCTCGAGGGGGACCAGGACGGGGAGCAGGGTTTAAGGAGGGAGGCATGGAAGACGTCATGTATGCGAAAGGATGGGGGCAGCTCCAGACGGAAGGATACAGGGTTGAGGACTTCAATGATCTTATAAGGTCCAATAAATCGGGGAGCAAACTTCCTGGACGGGACCTTAAGGCGCAAGTTCCTGGACGACAACCAGACCAAATCCCAGACGACAAACCGGGGGTTAGCAGAACGTCTACTATCCGCCTGAATCTTTTGTGCGCTCTGGGACGCCTCTAGGTTCTTCTGAACCTGGGCCCAGACAGTGCACAGTTCCCGATGAACATCCTCTACCTCAGGATTATTGGAACAACCAGGGGAAACGGAGGAGAACCGTGGATTAAACCCGAAATTACAGAAAAACGGGGAGACCCCTGACGAGTTACTGACCCGGTTATTCAGGGAAAATTCAGCAAGGGGAAGGAATGAGACCCAATCGAATTGACAGTCAGAGATGAAACACCTTAAATATTGTTCCAGGGATTGGTTAGTCCTTTCCGTTTGGCCATTAGTTTCGGGATGGAAGGCGGAGGAGAAGGACAGATCAATCTCCAACTTTTTACAAAAAGCTCTCCAAAATAAGGAAACAAATTGTACCCCCCTGTCAGAAACGATATTGACTGGGGCCCCATGGAGACGCAGGATGTGATTCACAAACAAAGAAGCTAACGTCTTGGCGTTAGGTAGCTTCTTAAGGGGCACAAAGTGGCACATCTTGCTGAAGCGGTCTACTACCACCCACACCACCGACTTGCCCTGAGATGGAGGCAAATCAGTGATAAAATCCATGGAGATATGGGTCCAAGGTCTCTGGGGAATGGGCAAGGAACGTAGTAGGCCCGCAGGTCGGGACCTAGGGGTTTTGGACCTAGCGCAAACCTCACAAGCGGCGACGTAAGCCCTAACGTCTTTAGGCAACCCAGGCCACCAATAGTTTCTGGTAATGAGGTGTTTGGTGCCCAAGATGCCAGGATGACCAGATAGAGCGGAGTCATGGTTTTCCCTGAGTACCCTTAGCCGGTATTGCAGGGGAACAAACAGTTTGTCCCCCGGGACGTTCCCGGGAGCTGCACCCTGATCAGCCGCGATATCAGAAGCTAAATCAGAATCCGTGGCAGAAACGATTATACCAGGGGGTAAAATACAAGCAGGATCCTTCTCGGAAGGAGGATTGGCCATGAAACTACGTGACAGGGCATCAGCCTTAATATTCTTGGACCCAGCCCTATAGGTAACCAAGAAATTAAATCTGGTAAAGAATAGTGCCCACCGAGCTTGTCTAGGATTAAGCCTCCGGGCCGACTCTAGGAAAACCAGATTCTTGTGATCCGTAAGGACCGTTACCTGGTGTCTGGCCCCCTCCAGGAAGTGCCGCCACTCTTCAAAAGCCCATTTAATGGCTAGAAGTTCGCGGTTGCCAATATCATAATTACTCTCCGTGGGCGAAAACTTCCTAGAGAAGTAAGCACAGGGGCGGAGATGGGTGAGGGAGCTGGTACCCTGGGACAAGACGGCCCCCACTCCCACCTCGGATGCGTCAACCTCCACAATAAATGGCTCCTCTTGGTTGGGCTGAATCAGCACGGGGGCCGAGATAAAGCACTTCTTGAGGGTCTCAAAGCCCTGGACGGCCTCAGGGGGCTAATGGAGGACATCAGCACCCTTGCGAGTAAGGTCCGTAAGAGGCTTAGCGACGACCGAGAAGTTGGCAATAAATCTCCTGTAATAGTTGGCGAACTCTAAAAAACACTAACGCCTTAAGGGAGGCAGGTTGGACCCATTCCGCCACAGCCTGAACCTTGGCAGGGTCCATGCGGAATTCATGAGGAGTGAGAATTTGCCCTAAAAATGGTATCTCCTGTACCCCAAAAACACATTTTTCAGTCTTAGCAAACAGATTATTCTCCCGAAGGACCTGGAGCTCCTTCCTGACATGCTCCACGTGGGAGGACCAGTCCTTGGAAAACACCAGTATGTCATCAAGGTACACAACAAGAAAATTACCCAGGTAATCTCTCAGGATTTCATTAATAAAATTCTGGAAGACAGCAGGGGCATTACACAACCCAAAGGGCATGACCAGGTATTCGAAATGACCCTCGGATGTGTTGAACGCAGTTTTCCACTCATCCCCCTCTTTGATGCGGATAAGGTTATATGCCCCCCGTAGATCGAACTTAGAAAACCATTGGGCTCCCTGAACCTGATTAAAAAGATCCGGAATCAAAGGAAGTGGGTACTGTTTCCTTACGGTGACCTTATTCAGGTTACGATAATCAATGCACGGCCTAAGACCACCATCCTTCTTCCCCACGAAGAAGAAGCCAGCACCTACAGGAGAAGTCGAGGGGCGAATGAAACCCTTGGCCAAGCATTCTTGGATATACACCCTCATAGCTTCACGTTCAGGACATGAAAGATTAAATATCCTACCCTTAGGAAGCTTGGCACCAGGCACCAAATCGATGGCGCAATCGTAATCTCTATGGGGGGGCAACACCTCGGAGGCCTCCTTAGAAAACACATCGGCGAAGTCCTGAACAAACTCAGGAAGCGTGTTTACCTCCTCCCAGGGAGAAATAGAGTTAACAGAAAGACATGACATAAGACATTCACTACCCCATTTGGTGAGATCCCCAGTATTCCAATCAAACGTGGGATTATGCAACTGCAACCAGGGAAGACCTAATACCAGATCAGACGATAATCCCTGCATCACCAGTACAGAGCACTGCTCCAAATGCATGGAGCCAACCAGGAGTTCAAAAACAGGAGTATGCTGAGTAAAATAACCATTAGCAAGGGGAGTTGAGTCGATACCTACTACAGGGATAGGATAAGGCAAATCAATAAATGGCATCTTTAGAGACATAGCAAATTCCACAGACATGATATTAGCAGATGAGCCAGAATCCACGAAAGCACTGCCCGTGGCAGACCGGCCAGCAAACGAGACCTGAAAGGGAAGCAAAATTTTATTGCGTTTCACATTACCGGGAAATACCTGTGCGCTCAAGTGACCTCCCCGATGATCACTTAGGCGCGGAAGTTTTCCGGCTTTTTATTCTTGCGCCTGGGACAGGTGTTCAGAAGATGCTTGTCGTCCCCACAGTAGAAGCAGAGACCATTCATTCTGCGAAACTCCCTACGTTGTCGAGGGGACATGGAGGCCCCGAGTTGCATAGGTACCTCCGAGTCCTCCGTGGAGGGGTGAGGAGACGGGACCTCGGGGGGGATCGCAGAAAAGTCAGAGGGGAGCACATTGAAGCGTTCAAGCTGACGTTCCCTGAGACGTCGGTCAAGTCGTACTGCTAGGGCCATAACCTGGTCAAGGGAGTCAGAAGAGGGGTAGCTAACCAGCAGATCCTTCAGGGCGTCAGATAATCCTAACCTAAACTGGCACCTTAGGGCCGGATCGTTCCACCGAGAAGCTACGCACCACTTTCTAAATTCAGAACAGTATTCCTCCACCGGTCTCCTACCCTGACGTAAGGTCACCAGCTGACTCTCAGCTAAAGCAGTCCTGTCAGTCTCGTCGTAAATGAGTCCGAGGGCAGAGAAAAAACGATCAACAGAGGAAAGTTCAGGGGCGTCAGGAGCCAAGGAGAAGGCCCACTCTTGGGGCCCTTCCTGGAGTCGGGATATGATGATACCCACCCGCTGGTTCTCGGAACCTGAGGAGTGGGGTTTTAGGCGGAAATACAGTCTGCAACTCTCCCGGAAGGAGAGAAACGTCTTACGGTCCCCTGAGAACCGGTCAGGTAACTTGAGGTCGGGTTCTAGAGGTGAGGTGAGGGGAACTACTAAGGCAGCGTCACCCTGGTTGACCCTCTGGGCCAGGGCCTGGACCTGTAGGGAGAGGCCCTGCATCTGCTGGGCCAGGGTCTCAAGGGGGTCCATGATAGCGTCAGCGTAGGAGAAATGGTAGACTAGGTAGGTGGCTTGTAATTATGTAATGGCAGGAAGGAGGTGAAGGGAAAGTGAGCCCTAATCTACCCACCGCCCTGTCCCTGCCTACTTGCAACGACCTGCCCTAGGCGACGGGGTACAACTGGGCGGCGGTCCCTACGCTGTCTAAGTCAAAGGGAGAACAAACAGGGAACACGCAAGGGAAGGGGCAGTCGCCCACTGAACGCAGCGAGGAAACGGAGCGGTGAATGAGTAGTCCGGACCCGGATGAAGTGGAGTATACCCAAGTGAGCACGGAGGAGGAAGCAAGCCAGAGGCAAAGCAAAGCAGGTTAAGCGGAACTGCAGCAAGGCAGAAGCACGGCAGAAGCAGGCTGGAGCAAGCAGCAGTGAGGCCAGGAATCCAGAAGAATTACAAGCACTGAGGAGGAGAACACGGCAGGTAATAAAGGGCAGGGGGCGGAGCTAACTCCGACTGACCAGGCCGCGATAGGCTCTCCCACTCCTGAGCCTGCCACCCTGGTTGGTGGGAGATGGTATCAGTCGAACAGGTCTGGCCTCAGGCGTGGATTGATTAATCCCAGGAGTATACCTAGACGTAGTACCTGGCAGATCCCTAACAACAGGTGGCTGTGTGGCATCGCCTACAGGTGGCTGTGTGGCATCTCCTACAGGGGGCTTGGTTGCATCACCTACAGGGGGCTTGGTGGCATTACCTACAGGGGACTTGGTGGCATTACCTACAGGGGACTTGGTGGCATTACCTACAGGGGACTTGGTGGCATTACCTACAGGGGACTTGGTGGCATTACCTACAGGGGGCTGGGTGGCATTACCTACAGGGAGCTGGGTGGCATTACCTACAGGGGGCTGTGTGGCATCGCCTGCAGGGGGCTGTGTGGCATCGCCTGCAGGGGGCTGTGTGGCATCGCCTGCAGGGGGCTGTGTGGCATCGCCTGCAGGGGGCTGTGTGGCATCACCTACAGGGGGCTGTGTGGCATCACCTACAGGGGGCTGTGTGGCATCACCTACAGGGGGCTGGGTGGCATTACCTACAGGGGGCTGGGTGGCATTACCTACCAGGGGGGCTGTGGCATTATCTACAAAGGGCTGTGTGTGGCAACAAATTTTAAATGAAATTCATCCGATTTTAAAACGGACAGGGAAAAAAACGGATTCAAATCGGGTCCAAATCGGCCGGTAAAAACGGCAACTCGGCCCGGAACGGAATCGGAACGGATGCAAAACGGCCGGGAAAATCGGCCAAAAACGGCCGATTTTCCCGGCCGACACTCGGACCCTGTCGTGTGAATGAGGCCTAACGGTAAAAAATACATAAAAATCAAAACAATCCATGTGGTCCTGTTTTGCCTGAGAAATTCTTCTGTGTGGGTCCTAGATCAGCCATTTTTCTCCATCCCTTACTAAGCCACACCCCTCAGCCGTCGGCCAGCGAAAATGGAAGAGATTGGAAGGAACATGAAGAGGTTGTCGATGTTGCTGAGAACCCCAGCGATCAGATGTAATCTATGAAAGGCTTTATTTCGCTGCAGTGCCACCACAGGGTTAAAGGGTAACTAAACGTTTGAAAAACTTCTGACATGTCATAGTGACATGTCAGAAGTTTTGATTGGTGGGGGTTCGAGCACGGAGACCCCCACCAATCGCTATAACGAAGGCGCAGAAGCCCTCGTGTGAGCGCTCAGCTGCTTCGTGTCTGTTCGGCTTTTTCCGGAAAGCCGATGTATCGGAGTACGGGCTCATAGACTTTTTATTGAGTCCGTACACTGATACATTTATTTCTGGAAAAAGCCGAACAGACATGAAGCGTCTGAGCGCTCACACAAGCGCTTCAGCTGCTTTGTTCTAGCGATTGGAGGGGGTCTCAGTGCTTGGACCCCCAGCAATCAAAACTTCTGACATGTCACTATGACATGTCAGAAGTTTGTGAAACGTTTAAGTTACCCTTTAAGGCAATGACTTACACACTTCAAAACTATGGGCTTTCGGTATAATGCGAGAACGTGCCGATCCTCCAAATTCTAGTTATTTCATTTTCTCACCATTTTCACAGTCATACAAAATCTGAGCAGCATTTTGATATTTGTCACTATTAAATTTGCTGGCCATTAAAGGGCCATACCCCAGTAGATAACTGCTACAATGGCAAATATGTTCCTTATAGAAAATCACTCCCACTTTTGCAGATGTCGTTAGTGCATTGTTGCATTTGTATTTTCTCATAATCCTACCGTTAAATCAGGTGCGATCGAATAAAAATATAAAGCAAGTCCTAAACCTGTAACATCTAATAAAACACTTTTTAATAAATGGGAACGGACTGTTTTAGCAACATGACCAATACTTCTTAATTATTTTAAAGAAAAGCCCTCATTGGCTCAACAGCGGGAATCATCCCACGATAAATAAGAGAGGCAGGAAAGTGAGAGGTGTACACTCCCCTGGCGGTATTGTGCTGGGGGACACGACAACCTGGTAGTCAAAAAGGTGTCTATATAATCCAAGTGCTGGTTCGGGGGACTACTAGCCACTAGTGTTCCAGGCAGAGAATAATCAGTATCGAATGCTGAGATGCACTAGGATATTTTGAGTGCAAGACGGTGAAAAATTACCCTTTACGAAGGCGCTGTTTCCTTTGTGATATTAAGGATGATCCTCTGGAGTCATGCAAATGTTAACCTTTTATTAATATCGTAACATGCAACATGTTTCAGAGCCGAACCGGCTCCTTCATCGACATTTGACCTATACTTATGTCATAGACGGGAAGCGGGAGTATGGAGCAGGCTCACGGCTCCATCATCTAAGCTGTTAGAAAGAGAGAGGCGGCCCCCTCTGACAGTCCATCGGGTGCAGATCGTCATCATGGCAGCCTGGGGGCCAAATGAAGGCCTCCAGGTCTGCCATCTTTGTATTAATATTAAGCTCTGCCTGAAACAGCGTTTACTAAAATCCTATGAAAATCACGTTTTACTGCAATACGTTGCTATTATTGCACTATATCATGCAAACGATCCACAAATCATCTCCCACATAAAAATGGAATAAAAAGTGATCAAAAGATTTATGTACCCTACAATGGTTCCAATAAAAACTATAGCTCACTCCGCAAATATCAAGCCCTCATATTGTTAAATTGATGGAAAAATAAAAAAGTTATGGCTCTCATAACATAGCAACACAAAAAAGCAGTTGGAGGGGATTGCCTCACTATACTGAACTGCTGCTTCAGACCTCAACACTAGCCAGGAGGCTTCACCTGCTTCTGGGATCCAGGTGGCAGGGGTACCACACCAGCCTCCCCCATCCCTGCCTCCAGCGTGCAGCTTTCTAGTCCTGCATGTTAGGTGGTAAGTTTAACTGCCCCATTTTCCCAACTGGGGGGTACCCGAAGAGGACCCTTGTTAACACGCCTGCTCGGCTTGGCATTCCTTACAGTGGGCAACCCCTGCCCTTTCCTGCCCACAGGAGTATCTTTTAATGCCTAGACCTGCTTGAGTGCCGCATCTAGTCTCTACGCAGGCCTTCATACGCTACACGGCTGCCTTGCCTTCTAGACACTGGGGTACCCTCCCACCGCTTAGATCATTGCTTCGCTCAGGCTGATCTCACTTCCACGTATTTGTTGAATCTTTGCTAGCAAATGTGATTGGAGCGTGGCCTTCCCATCCCCGGCTCCCTCAGACACATATACAAAGCAAGATGGTGAAAATTGGTCAGGCTTAACATGGAGACCCGCCTACTACTCCCAAACAAAAGAAATCCCAACCGGACATGGATAAATTCCTGAAAAGACGCTCACCCCAAAGATCTACATCTTCCACTAAACGGTCATTGCTGCCTAACGATCATCGTGACACTTCTGATGGTGAAAGTTACATGGAGGAAGAAGTGGCACCTGACCCACCTTCTATGATCTCCATTTCTACTAAAGGCTTGCAAAAGATTATCGAGAAAGCCCTACAACCTGTAATGCGAGAACTTGACGATATTAAGCAGGAAGTCCACCACATTTGAGTTAGAGTTGAGCTACTTGAAGAAACCCAAACTGCTCTTCTTACTCACGGAGATGCGACCTCCTCGGCACTTCAGGCTTGTCAAACTCATCTGAATTCTCTTCACCCCTATGTGGAAGATCAGGATAATAGGGGGAGGCGCAATAATCTGCGGATAAGGGGAATGCCGGAAAACTTCCCTCCACATGAGACCATGTCCATGACTAAGAAAATCCTGGACTTTGTCCTCAGCCCTGATTCACCCCCAGACCTACAGATTGAAAGAGCTCATAGGGCTCTAGTCCAAAACCCAAAGAAGGTGAACCACCAAGGGATATTGTATGCAAGCTACTGTCTTTTCCTGTCAAAGAAGGGGTGCTCCGCAAGACACGTGATATACCTGACCTTATGTTTGAGGGTCATAAACTGACTTTTTTTCAGGATATTTCCCCGACCACCCTATCCAAACGTAGGTCTCTTGGGATCGGCACGGATCGTCTCCGATCTCTAAAAATACCGTAGAAATGGCTCTTCCCTTTTGGACTATCCTATCATTTCCAAGGTCGGTTGTCCATTGTTCATTCAGCGGAAGACCTAGAGAATGCTTGCCCTCCACTAGACCTCGACCATACCGCCATCCCCTTTTGGCAACCTTACACAGATGTACAAACAGAACCGATAAAAACACAGGGACATATACAAAAACACCGAAAAAGGCCATACTTACAAATGGACACAGCCAGGCCAGAAATGCTGATGAAAGGGCGAGCAGGTGCTTTAAATAATAATAGCCACTCCCACTAGTCTTGAGGGGAGTGGTGTGTGGTGCATGGGATGTGTAGTAAGAAATAATAAATGAATAGTGTGTGTGCAAGTGTAATACTATAAGTGAAATATAGGGGGCAGTAATAAATGAAGTGCCTCAATAGAAATAAATGGATAATGGGGTGCAAGTGAGTGAAACATGGAGGGATAGTGTGTACGTCATGAGGCACAACGTGTATAGCCAGGTAGAAGCCTATTTGTGACGCCTTGATAATTCATAGAGCGGGCTACCCTGCTTGCTATGCCAAACAACAACACACCATGCTCTCCCAGCATCAAAGACCCGGCTGTGTCCAAGAGAAGCGAATATACATAATAATGAAAAATACCTGGGGTATTGGTAATCATTTTGGCCAAAAGGACGCAAGCTCGCAATCCACGACAAGGATCCCCTGACTTGCGAGTCCCTAACTCCTAAACTGGAACAGAACGTTCCTGATGCACAAACAGAACCGATAAAAACACAGGGACATATACAAAAACACCGAAAAAGGCCATACTTACAAATGGACACAGCCAGGCCAGAAATGCTGATGAAAGGGCGAGCAGGTGCTTTAAATAATAATAGCCACTCCCACTAGTCTTGAGGGGAGTGGTGTGTGGTGCATGGGATGTGTAGTAAGAAATAATAAATGAATAGTGTGTGTGCAAGTGTAATACTATAAGTGAAATATAGGGGGCAGTAATAAATGAAGTGCCTCAATAGAAATAAATGGATAATGGGGTGCAAGTGAGTGAAACATGGAGGGATAGTGTGTACGTCATGAGGCACAACGTGTATAGCCAGGTAGAAGCCTATTTGTGACGCCTTGATAATTCATAGAGCGGGCTACCCTGCTTGCTATGCCAAACAACAACACACCATGCTCTCCCAGCATCCCAACTCACTTGCACCCCATTATCCATTTATTTCTATTGAGGCACTTCATTTATTACTGCCCCCTATATTTCACTTATAGTATTACACTTGCACACACACTATTCAGTTATTATTTCTTACTACACATCCCATGCACCACTCCCCTCAAGACTAGTGGGAGTGGCTATTATTATTTAAAGCACCTGCTCGCCCTTTCATCAGCATTTCTGGCCTGGCTGTGTCCATTTGTAAGTATGGCCTTTTTCGGTGTTTTTTCTTACACAGATGTAGCCTCTCTTCCCTCTCTGCCTAAGCCTGATGTCTGGCTGAATCCAAGACCCCGTCCAACTAAGAAGAGACCAGCAAATAATCCTCCATGACAGACTTGCGGCCCTGCTTAGGATTGTGTTTTATTTGCATCCATTCTATGTCTGTCTAGAGATATGTTTGTGTACGGGTTTAATGTCTTAACTTTTTCTCTTTAGGTGGTTTAAAATCTGTGCTTTAAAAATGTTTAGCTACAGTCTGCCTTGAATTTTTGTTGTTTGGGTGCCGGGATAAGGGGTGCATATTCTTATTCACTCGTTCACTCTTCTCTCCGCCGCCACGCCTCTCTGTCAGTCAGTGGTTAACTGACTAATACCGCACTGTGGATCAGTGCAAATATCTTTACTACAGCATTTGAAAACAATTTACTTCTTATTGTTCTCTTTTCTGTGTTTCTCATCTTTTCTTTCTTTCTCTCTTCATACTGGTGCATTTATGTCGCGTATTCAGGTTACGACATTGAATGTCAAGGGCTTCAACTCCCCTACTGAACGCTCCCAGGTCAAACACTCCCTTAAAAAAATGGATTCGTCTGTGCTGCTGCTACAGGAAACCCACTTGAAAAGTAAAATTCCAAACCTTCCTAAATCACCTTACACTACATGGTTCCATTCATGCAATGATAGTGGCAAACGTAACTGTGTCAGTATAGCTCTACGGTCTGACATTCCCTTTGAATTTGTCTCCCAGATTGCTGATGGCGCAGGCCGCTTTCGTTTCATAAAAGGTAAAGTGGCGAACACCCTGACTACCATTGGGAATATTTACGCCTGAACTCGGGCCAGATTCCTTGGCTATCTGCGACTCTAGACAAGTTTTCTCAGTTCTCTGAGGGCCTAACGCTTCTGGGAGGGGACTTCAACATTGTGCTTGAGCCCCTTCTGGACTCCTTCACGGGAACCTCTGCTCACAGCTACTCAGCTCTGAGGAAAATCCGTAGACTCCTCACATCTTTAAGATTGATGGATGTGTGGAGATTCTTCCACCCCACGGATAGGGACTATACCTTCTACTCCCACCCCCATCATTCTTATCAAAGACTAGATTACCTGCTCATCATGGATAGCCAACTCCCTTTAATAGATTCCCCCTCTATAGGCAACATTCTCCTGTCTTATACCTATGTGGAGAGCACCAAAAGAGCAGCGCCAGCCAAACCCAAGTCCCAGAGATTAAACGTTAATAAGATGAATATCTATTATGTGCATATGAGATAATTAAAGGGACAAAGAAAAAGGGCGGGGGGCGGGACTTACAAGCCCTAAATGAGCATGATGGTAACGGTGGGGATACACTCTAAATGAATTATAGACCTAGAAACGGAGTCCGACACACCAAGGTTTGGTTAAAAATGACAAGTTTTATTAGAACAGATAACAAAAACATTTAAAAGTTAAAGATGATGGCCACAGTATGAAAAGGATGCCAGACAGTGATGTAGGCAATGTTAGAGTTATAATACATTAAATAACAAAGTGACAAGGGAAAGAAATGGGCAATTCCTAATTCATAAATGAATGAATAAATGAAATAAATAAATAAATGAATAAATAAATAAATAAATAAATAAATAAATGTGGGTGTAGCTATAGTGCACAAAGTCCTACACCCAGTGTAATGGGTGAAGATCACACCAAGCGGTGATATTGATCACAGCCAGATGCAGGAGTTTGAAAAGAGCAAACATTCTCCTGTCTGACCATGCCCCAATGTCCATGTTTCTCAACATACACAGCCTTTTGCCTAGGCAATATAACTGGAGACTTAATGAAACTCTGCTCTACTCGTCGCGCAATAAGCAGCGAGTTGAGGCGGCGCTGAAGACCTACTTTGTTGAGAATGATACGCAGGATGTCTCCACTAGCACTATCTGAGAAGCCCATAAGCCAGTGATCAGAGGAGTACTCATAATCATGGGTTCGTTTATGAAGAGAGAGAGGAACCGGGAGATTTATGACCTTCTTTCCCGAATATTTGACCTTGAAAACCAGCATAAACGGTCTGCGGCTCAAGTTGTTCTCTCCTCGCTTATACTTTCCAGAGAAAGACTCAAACAATGTTTGAATTTGCGCACGCCAAAGGCATATACCTCTGCTGCTCACAAACACTACATGCATGGTGATAAGGGGAGCAAACTCATGGCTTATCTAGCTAAAAAGAGAAGACAGCAGAACTATATCCCCAAAATCAGGTCTCCTACTGGAGCTGTACTTGAGGACACCAATGACATTGCGGCTGAGTTTTGCTCCTTCTATCAAACACTGTATGACCTACATCCTGGAGAGATGCCCAAGGAGCGTGCGGACAGAACTGAGCTGATTGAATCTTTCCTTGACTCCCTCTCTCTTCGTACCTTAACTGCTACGCAAAAAAAACAACTAGAATCCCCTTTTACACTTAAAGAAATCCGTGATGCGCTCTCCAGTATGCCCTCTAGTAAGTCCCCAGGTCCTGACGGTTTTCCTGCCTCATACTATAAACAGTTTGGAGACGTCCTGCTGCCATTCTTCCTCAGAGTATGTAACTCTCTTAACGCTTCTCAACATTTCTCTCCTTCAGCGCTTGAAGCACATATTTCGGTATTACCCTTCGCTATGCGGTAGTTATCGCCCTATATCACTTTTGAATGTGGATGTTAAATTATATGCAAAAATCATAGCTAACAGGATGCAATCCTTACTCTCATTCCTAATTGACCCAGTGCAGACGGGTTTTGTTAAGGGGAGAGAAGGTAAACACAACACTACGCGAGTTCTCCATCTGATCCAGTACACCAGGTCAAGAAATATCCCTTTGGTTCAGTTGTCTACTGATGCAGAGAAAGCTTTCGACCGGGTGGACTGGACCTTTATGGTCAAGGCGCTTTCCCGTTTCGGCTTTCAACAACTCTTCGTTCACAAAATCCTGTCTCTGTACACTTCCCCACATGCTAAGGATTGAGTAAATGGCCACCTATTGAGGCCTTTCCAGATCATGAATGGAACAAGACAGGGTTGTCCACTCTCTCCCCTCCTTTTTGTCCTCACAATTGAGACTTTGATCCAGAGTCTGCGTCAGGAGCCACTTCTGTCGGGGGTCGCCATTGGTGACAGAGTGCATTGCACAGCGGCATTTGCCGATGACTTGCTTATTTTCATCACCAACCCCTCCACAGCCCTACCCCGACTTCAAGAGATGTTTATCCATTTTGGTGACTTATCCAATTTCAAAATTAATTCTAGCAAATCCGAGGGACTATGTGTCTCCTGCACTCCGGCTCTATTAAAGTCTCTGAAACTCAGCTTCCCCTTCCTACTGCGTTCAGATAGTATAAAATACCTAGGAATTAATTTAACTCCCTCACTTGAACACTGGTATCAATACAATTACACACCTTTACTCTCCGAGATTAAAGCCACTATCCTGTCTTGGCATATCCCATATATTTCATGGATTGGTAGAACCAACTTACTTAAAATGATTATTCTCCCCAAACTCCTTTATCTATTCCAAACTCTCCCGATTCCCCTCCCTAGAGCCTTTTTTGCTACCATTAGACAACAGTTTTCTAAATACATTTGGAATAATATTAAACCCAGAATAGCATTTCACACTCTTATTCGTACAAAACGCTCAGGGGGAGAGGGCTTCCGGATATTGAATCCGAATACCACTCCGTACAATTAGCCAGGATAACTGAGTGGTTTGATAATGCCTCAATTAGACTTGGGGTTCTCGTGGAGGAGGCCACCATAGGCATGTCCCTTACCTCCCTTCTGTGGCTTAACAAACCCAATGCAGCCCTTTTTAAGTCACACAACTCTCTTACCTCTGCTTCATATCAAACATGGATGAAAGGTGAGGGGATGAAATCTCTGCACAAAATTTAGTCTTCCCTGATGACGGTTCGTGACCTTGTGCAGTCGCAGACTGAGAGGTTTCGAGACTGTTCTTCCCTGCCTGGAAAGGCATCCTGCAGCACGTACGATTCCATATTTACTAACGGGGCTGTTCCTACCCTCACTGAATTGCAGGCTCAACCTGGTTTCTCGTCTATCAATTTTTTCACTTACACTCACCTCAAAAGGTGTTACCTGGGAGCGTTTAGGCAGGGACCAATAGACCGCCCGCTATCCTGGTTGGAAGCAACCCTCCTCCTTCGGCAACCACCTTGAAGCTTATTACACTATATTATAATAATCTCATTAAGATGAATTTATCCATACAGCCCTCTTTTCTTAAAGCTTGGGAGTTGCAACTTAAGACTACTTTTTCTGACGAGGACACCAGGGCAGTTTTTCGAAACTCCCTTGGTACCTCAAGAATCCTCATACAAACTGACATCTAGGTGGTACAAGACTCCCTGGGTATTGCATAAAATGTGTAACTAAATTTCCCCAGATTGTTGGAGGTGTCATAAAGACCCGGGAACATATTTACATTTGTGGTGGGAGTGTGAGAAAATCTCCCCCTTTTGGGCCGAGATACAAACTATCCTCAATACTATAACTCATTCCTCTATTGTCATTTCCCCTCGTGTAGTGTTCCTAAACCTGTGGCCAACATTCCCTGGGGGGGCCCCCAGGGAGCTATGGTTACATCTCTTCGCGCCGGCCAAATCTCTATTACCGTTGTATTGGAAGACCGAGGTTGTGCCACGAATAAGTCATTGGCTTAGGAAGGGAGCCCAGCTAGCAAGAATGGAGGAGCTCTCGCATCTTGAATATCACTCTCATGCCAAGTACCGAAAGATCTGGGCACCCTGGTTTGAATTCTGCAAAAATGACTCCTTTCAACACCTCTGGGGTGCAGACTCCCCCTGCATTGGATAAGGACGATTGTTATTCTAGTTTGGGACTACTTTCTAAACTTTCCCGCTAGGCCTGATGTCCTTGGAGATCTCTCTCCTTGCACGTTTCTTTTCCCTCCTTTTCTATCCCCTCCTTTACCCCCTTCCCCTTGACATTGGTGCAAGTGGTGTGAACATACGCCAGGAAGCTCATACTTCCTTATTGTTCTGTTTGTATAATATGTTCTGTTTAATATTGAGATAACGCATTGTACATACCTGTCTTCTTATTGTGAATTCTAACAATTACTCTTATATTGTATGTACTGTGGCGCTTATGCATATTGTAATTTTCATTTTGCCTTTCTGTAAATCCTCAATAAAATATTATTTTCCCAAAAAAAAACGAAACAAAAACTATACATATGTGGTATTACCGTAATCGTACCAACCCACAGAATAAAGTTAATTATTATTTACGCCGCACGGTAAACAGCATAGAACAATGGCGGAATTGCAGTGTTTTTTTCTATTCCCCTCCAATAAAAGTTAATCAAAAAATTATATGTATCCGAAATTATGCCATTAAAAAATACAACTAATGCCGCAAAAAAAAACGTCCTCGGCGATGTCGATGCAAAAATAAAAAAGTTATAGCTCTTTAAATGCGACGATGGAAAAACGAAAAAAATTGCTTGGAAATTAAGGCCTAAAATAGGCTGGTCACTAAGGAGTTAAAGCCCAAAATAACAGTTTCCTGAAAGGATAAAGGACTTGAGATGAGCAAACCTATTAGACAAATATCAAATTAGGTCCAAATTTTCCAAAAGCTTAAAATTCGTCGAAATTTGAACGTTTTGGTGTTCGCAGTGCAAGAATTGTCAAAATGGTGGCCACCGGTGAGTGCTCTCCGCCAATTATATAAAAAAAAAAAGAGGGGAGAAGAGGATTAAAAAAAACGAAACATACTCACCACCTTCCCTGGTCTCCTGACGTGTCCCTGCCGGAAAGTGAGATGACATAGCTGTGATCGCTGCAGCCAATCCCAGGCCACAGTGATCACATGGGACAGCTACGTCATCTCACCTGCCGGTAGCGATGTGTCGCTACTGTAGTACAGCGTATGTGTTGAGTGTGTTTGTTTTTATTTTTGTGAAATCGCATGTACCCTGATTGCCTTGTTTGACCCTCTGATGTCTTCAAGGACTGTAACCAACTTAGATTCAGTCCTAGAAGACGTTAAATAGTCTGATAGGCCTATCGGGTGACGTGATTCGCAAAACGAATTTGGACCGAAACGAACGGCCGATTTAAAAGAAAATTTGCTCATCTCTATTAAGGACTCTGCACTGCAAGGCAGCAATGCTAACCAATCTGCACTGTGATATTGTAAATACTTATTACTAACACTATAACAGGAGTAAGGAAACAAGGGGAGGAATCCTCCAGCTCACCTGACACAATATTGAGTGTCGCTGTCAGCGCCTGGATCTTTTCGTGTCGGCACACGATGCAGGAACAGAGGTAACAAGGAAGTTGAATCCAGCGCTTAGGTGAAGATAAAATGGAAAGATTTTCCAAGTTTAATTAAATTTTCATTAAAAAGTCCAATAGGGTATGGTCCTGGTGTGTAGGTAATGGGAGAATATGGTCCTGTAAAGCCTACGCGTTTCGGACGATAGCGACGTCCTTAGACTTGGCTGTAGTGTGAGGACGTCGCTATCGTCCGAAACGCGTAGGCTTTACAGGATCATATTCTCCCATTACCTACACACCAGGACCATACCCTATTGGACTTTTTAATGAAAATGTAATTAAACTTGGAAAATCTTTCCATTTTATCTTCACCTAAGAGCTGGATTCAACTTCCTTGTTACCACTATAACAGGAGATGTCACTTCTGGTCATATTTGTGACATCAGATAAAATACAGGAGGCCATTGTTACCTCACTGCATGATGTCATAATGACTGTGACTCTATAAGAACTGGGGTTTAGGGGGAGCGACTTTAGGATATGAAGATAAACAGACACAAGATACTTCACCATGAGGATCTCACAGAGAATAGCGGAAGCTTCTGATGTTTGTGAAGTCACCAGTCGGAATGCGGAACACTGGAAGAGGAGAACTTCATGCACGAGCCGCATGGCAGGGGAAGAACAACAGGAAAACAGGGGGCTTTGGCTTATATACACGGTGATAGGAGGTTCAGTCATTTACTTTCAGGTTTTGGGACCAAGAAGAAAAACAGTAATGTGGAGGAAAATCTGCCGCCATGATGCCAGCAATCTCCAAACATTGAAGGTATGTACATAATATATATGTTCATTTAATCAGAAAATGTGGGATATTTGAGAATTTGGGGGTTTGTTATACATTATGGCCCATATTTACTGAGCAGTTTATGTCAGTTTACTTTGTAAGCTTAACCAAATAAAGTTGCAAACGGAGACATGCAACAAATTTGGTGTAAAATGTATCTTTTCTCGTCACTTGACAAATTTAAAAAGTTACAAAAAAGTGGGCGTGGTCTCCAAGGAGACGTAGATTAAGTCCCATTTATTAAAGTAAACTATGTTAAAATGGCACAAATTTTGCCCTTATTATTTTATTGCAGGGTGGAGATCTGGACGAGCGGCTGAAGATGAAGATGAAAACTGTGAGATTGATCAAAATCTTATGTAACGTGACAATTCTATTTATAATTCTATATTTGGTGCCTTCCGATGTCATAATACACTGATTATACAGGTCAAGGTAAATACATGGAATGTATTATGACTTTAGCAAGAACCATGTTTGATGTCCTCCTATAACTCCTCCGTGTCACACATGCTAAGATTCCTTACACGTTATCCCATAGCCTCTCATGGTTGTGTCCTCCTAGACCCTGGACCTTGTTTGGTCTGCATAGAGGCTAAACAGTTCTCAGTGGTCCATGACTATTTTTTGGTGGGATAACAGGGAACAATGGTTTCCCATAGTTCAAGCAGAAGACACCTGCTATATGCTATGTTCACCAGTGAGGCAAATCCAAGCTGGGAAGGAGGTAATTGCATGTTACTTGTGGCCATTAGGAGGAGAAAAACTCAAAGACGGAGGACATCAATTGTGAGTCTAAGAAGTTGATTGTGTAAAAAGTGGCTTTCAGACCAAAGGCCTAATCCCTGCCCTCCTGGAGTCGGCCATTTGCTTTACACCACATCAGGGACCTTGTATAATGGAACTGGCCTTCTCCTGTGACCTAGGAGGGCAGTGTTTTCTTTCTCTTTCACCAGCAGAGATGACCATAGCCGAGCTGTGATGTCCGTAGTCCGATCAGTGGAGGAGCGACCTGCATGATACCAGGACGTCGTGGAGAACATCTGGGATTGGACACCTTCTTATAACTTACTATTCCATATAATGTCGTAGCGATCAGTAAGATGTTAGTTAGTTGCATTACAAGCTCTGATCCTGGGTTCTCGGACTGATCGCCTTTTCTCGGGGTCAACAAGGAATTTTCCCCTGTGGCACAAATTGGCTAAACGTGCGCAGGGTTTTTGCCTTCTTCTGGATCAATAGCTTTAGTTAGGAATTTTATTTAAATAAATTGTGTTTAAAAATGAAAGCTCTGTCTCCTCGTCATTTCTCAATATTATATAGCAGTCAGGTATTAGTTTATATTATGGGAGGTTATTATGGTTATTTTGCTGCTGATAATCCAATATGGTTGATTCCATGAAGCATTGGATAATATACACATACAGAAGAGAAATACATCATATGAGCCATATAAATGCTACTACTATAAAGGAACACTAAGGATCGATGCACACGATGCATATTACGTGCCTTTTTGGAGAGCGGATATGCGTGCAGCAGCTCTGCCGAGTAATACAGTACCAGCATATTCAATGAGATTTCAAGAAATCTCATGTACACGGTACGGTATTTTTCGGGACTGAAATTGACCTGTGGTGTATTGTTTAGAATCCGCAGCATGTCATTTTATCTTGCGTTTCCGCTTGCAAATTCTATTTGTCTAGTGCAGAGGAAAATCCCACCAAAATTTCTCAGCATGAAAAGGCACCGAAAAACGAATCAAATGGGAGAAAACGCACCGAAAAACGCATCACCTTCAGGTGTGTTTTTTTCCAGAGGTTTTGCTGTGTGTTTCCCACAGTAAATTACACAACATGTGCATGTAGCCTAAAGATAAAAAATACATAAAAATCAAAACAATCCACTTGCTCCTGTTTTGCCTGAGAAATTTTTCTGTGTGGGTCCTAGATAAGCCATTTTCCCCCATCCCTTACTAAGCCACACCCCTCAGCCGTCGGCCAGCGAAAATGGAAGAGATTGGAAGGAACATGAAGAGGTTGTCGATGTTGCTGAGAAACCCAGCGATCAGATGTAATCTATGAAAGGCTTTATTTCGCTGCAGTGCCACCACAGGGTTAAAGGGTAACTAAACGTTTGAAAAACTTCTGACATAGTGACATGTCAGAAGTTTAAATTGGTGGGGGGTCCGAGCACTGAGATCTGCACCAATTGCTCAAATGAAGCAGCAGAAGCCCTCGTGTGTGTGCTCAGCTGCTTTGTGTCTGTTCGGATTTCTCCGGAAAGCCGATGTATCGAAGTACGGGCTCATAGACATTTTTCTCGAGTCTGTACTCCGATACATTTATTTCCGGAAAAAGCCGAACAGATACGAATCGGCTGAGCGCTCACATGAGCACTTCTGCTGCTTCGTTTAAGCGATTGGAGGGGGTCTCAGTGCTTGGACCCTTTCACAGCCATACAAAATCTGAGCAGCATTTTGATATTTGTCACTATTGAATTTGCTGGTCATTAAAGGGCCATACCCTAGTAGATAACTGCCACAATGGGAATTATGTTCCTTATAGAAAATCACTCCCACTTTTGCAGATGTCATTAGTTCATTGTTGCATTTGTATATTCTCATAAACCTACTGTTAAATCAGGTGCGACCGAATAAAAATATAAAGCAAGTCCTAAACCTGTAACACCTAATAAAACACTTTTTAATAAAAGGGAACTGACTGTTTAAGCAACATGACCAATACTTCTTAATTACTTTAAAGAAAAGCCCTCATTGGCGCAACAGCGGGAATCATCTCACGATAAATAGGAGAGGCAGGAAAGTGAGAGGTGTACACTCCCCTAGCGGTATATGTTGGGGACACGACAACCTGGTAGTCATAAAGATGTCTATATAGTCCAAGTGCTGGTTTGGGGGACTACTAGCCACTAGTGTCCCAGGCAGAGAATAATCAGTATCGAATGCTGAGATGCACTAGGATATTTTGAGTGCAAGACGGTGAAAAATTACCCTTTACAAAGGCGCTGTTTCCTTTGCGATATTAAGGATGATCCTCTGGAGTCATGCAAATGTTAACCTTTTATTAATATCGTAACATGCAACATGCTTCAGAGCCGAACCGGCTCCTTCATCAACATTTGACCTATACTTATGTCATAGACGGGAAGCGGGAGTATGGAGCAGGCTCACGGCTCCATCATCTAAGCTGTTAGAAAGGGAGAGGCGGCCCCCTCTGACAGGCCATCGGGTGCAGATCGTCATAATGGCAGCCTGGGGGCCAAATGAAGGCCTCCAGGTCTGCCATCTTTGTACTCATATTAAGCTCTGCCAGCGACAGCGTTTATTAAAATCCTATGAAAATCATGTTTTACTGCAATACTTTTTTATTGCACTATATCATGCAAACGATCCAATGGTCACTGGTTCAAGTCCCCTACGGGGACTAATAAAAAAAAAGTAAAAAACGGTTAAAGTTTTTTTATGTACAAAAAATTAATAAAAGTTAAAAAAAAGCCATGTAAAAAATAAATTATAAAAACACAGCTGGTATTACCACCATCTGTAAAAGTCAGAACTATTAGGGCATGCCCAGGCGTGGCGTATCTCTCTCAATTACGGGTGCACACACGTAGTCACCCGTAATTACGGGAGCCCCATTGACTTCCTCAGTCTGTCTGTAGACCTAGAAATACATAGGTCCAGCTAGAATGAAGAAATGTCATGTTAGGCGGGATTCACACGACCGGGTCGGGTCCGAGCCCGAGTGCCGGCCGGTAAAATCGGCCATTCTGCCCGGCCGGTTTGCATAAAGTTATGCATCCGTGCCGGGCCGGGCAGATCCGGACAGTGACATCAGCGGCAACTCCTGAAGGGGAATCCCCATGTGTTCGGGGATTCCGCTTCAGGAGTTTCCCCTGATGTCACTGCCCAGATATGGACAGAGACATCAAGCGCTCTGTCCAGGAGCGGAATCCCCGAACACACGGGGATTCCGCTCCTTCAAGGAGCTAAAGTGCGGCTAGCACATAGCAGAGCGGGGAGATACCTCCGTGCTCTGCTATAGTGGCGTCGCTACAGTAGTAGCAGCCGCAGCTGCTGCTGCTACTAGCGGCGCCATCAAAGGTGTCGCCGGGCCAGGGCGCTTTTAAAACAAACAGGAGAAGGGAGCCAGCGCAGCGCTCCCTTCCACCTGCTGTACACCCCGGCCCTGCCACACCGTGTACAGCGATGCCATTCGTCAGAATGGCATCAACTCCTCCTACTCACATGCACTCTGCGCTGTGAGGAGGAGGAGATAGAGCGCAAGAGCCGGAAAACCCGGCCGTCACTCGGGACACATCCCGGTGATGGCCGGGTATTACCCGGCCCCATAGACTTCTATGGGAGCCGGGCGGCCGGGTACCCGGGCGAAAATAGAGCATGTCCTATTTTTTGACGGGCGGTTTTCCCGGCCGTCAAAAAATCGGTCGTGTGAATAGCCCCATTAGGGGTCTATTATTCCTAATGCAGCCGGGTGCCGGCCGATTTATGAACGGCCGGCACCCGGCCGGGAAACCCTGCCGTGTGAATGAGGCCTTAGTAAAACCAATACGCTCCGCAGCACACATAACATCTGCGGACTTCATTGCGGAATTCTTACTCTCCATTGAAGTCAATGGGGAAATTCCGTAATGAGTCCGCAACAAGTCTGCGACACGTCCGCAACAACCATTGTATGCTGCGGTAAACAAATTCCACACCGCCGCCTATTCTCCACAGCGGAATTGTCCGCAACGTATAAACGAATACAACTAAAAAGCTGTGGAAGGCAATGGAGAAACGTGTACGCTGCGAATTTCCGCTGCGGACTGTCCGCAGCGGAATTCCAGAGCAATTCCGCCACGTCTGGTCATGCCCTTACAATTTCACGTTACTTAATCCGCAGGGTGAACGCTGTAAAAAGATAAAAATGCCAGAACAGCTGGTTTTGGTCACCTCATCTCCCACAAAAAAATGGAAGAAAAAGTGATCAAAAGATTTATGTACCCTACAATGGTCCCAATAAAAACTATAGCTCGCTCCGCAAATAACAAGCCCTCACATTGTTTAATTGATGGAAAAATAAAAAAGTTATGGCTCTCATAACATTGCAACACAAAAAATGTTTTTCTTAACAATACGTTTTTTCTTTATCCAAGTAGAAAAACATAAAAAACGACATAGGTTTGCTATTGCTGTAATTGTAACACAAAATAAAGTTAACATGTCGTTTTTATTGCATAGTGAACACCGTAAAAACTAAACCCAAACCGGAGGAATCACTGTTTTTTTTCCATTCCAACCCACAAAGAATTTTTTTCTAGATTTCTAGTACATTATATGGTGAAAATTAAGGAAGGAGGGAAAGAAAAAAGCACAAATGAAAAACCGATAAATGGCTGTGGCGGGAAGGAGTTTATGTGCAATAGTAGAAAAAAAATACATATTTGGTATCGCCGTAATCTTACTGGCCCATAGAATAAAGGTAACATATTATTTATGCAGCAGGGTGAATGGCGCAGGTTTAAAATGTTGTAATGTGCAACAGAGATAAAACAAAAAATAACGACACAAATTAATTATCGCTATACTCATAACGACCCGCAAAATATAGTTATTTTTGTCGCACAAAGAATATCGTAAAGAATAAATCAAAAAAATAAAATAAAAAAATACAATTTGTTTTGTAAAAAACAAGCCCTCATATGGCTACGTCGACAGAAAATGTAAAAAGTTATGGCTCACGGAACGTAGTGATAAAAAAATAAAATAATTACTGCATCCCTCTTAGTGACCGCCAATACGCCTTTTCATGGCGGTTACTAAGGGGTCTTAGGCTAGGCCGCCGCCGCTTTTTCACGGCAGCCTAGTCTAAGTCCTGATGACTGCCGGGATCTTGCTCCAATGGTAGCCATAGAAGTTTACTTAGATCGGGGCCGTTTAACCCCTTAAATGCTGCGGTCAATAGCGACCACGGCATTCAAGTCATTTACAGTGGGAGGGAGCTCCCTCTGTCACCCATCGGCGGCCCACAAATGCAATACTGAGTATACCAAAGCATTATATCTGCGATCAAATGATCTAGTGGGACTAAAAAAAATAAGTAATAAATGTTAAATAAAAATTATTAATAAAGATTACAGTAAATAAAACAATAAACCATTTTTTCCATTTAAAAGGGGTTTTATTTATTAAAAATGTAAAAAAGAAATAAAAGTACACATATATTGAATCGCCACGACCGTAATGACCCAAACAATAAAGTTAACATGAAATTTAAACTGCAAGGGGAACACCGTAAAAAAAAAACCCAAAAAATGATGGCAGAATTGCTATTTTTTTCCATTGCCCCCCAAAAAGGTGATAAGAAAAAAAACAGTCCCATGTATCCAGAAGTGTAGCTAGGTTCTCCAGCACCCGGGGCAAATATTTAGTTTGGCCCCCCCACCGAACTTCTTTCCCGACATATCCTTCTCCCTCGCCATGTTTGTTTCCCCTAACAATTAATGAGGTGTCACATTTTTTTTATGTAACTCGAGCATAAAGCCATTTGTACATTTTTCAAGCAATACAGTTCTATATACAACACCAGAACAAAGCTCATTACATGTATACAACACCAGAACAAAGCTCATTACATATATACAGCACCAGAACTAAGCTAATTACATATATACAGCTCCAGAACAAGCTCATTACATATATACAACACCAGAACAAGCTCATTACATATATACAACACCAGAACAAAGCTCAGTGCATATATACAGCACCAGAACAAACCTCATTACATATATACAGCACCAGAACAATGCTCAGTGCATATATACAGCATCAGAATAAAGATCAGTACATATATAAAGTGTCAGAACCAAGCTCAGTACATAAATACAGTGGCAGAACCAAGCTCAGTACATATATACAGTGCCAGAACCTAGCTTAGTACATAAATACAACACCAGCACAAATACAGCTCAATTAATTGCAACCCCTGCAGAATAGATTTGCACTAAATTGTATACAGCTCCCAGCTTGGCCCAAACAATGTTAACGATATGCTGGGAGTGGCTGTTTCACACAAAAAATCATACCACCCATCATCTTGCAGCAGATCATAAAGTGACTACAGTAGATTAGAGGCAGAATAAACATTTACATTAAGTGACTCACCAGTGACGATCTCCGATTCTAGTTGTTCTTTTTCACTTTTTTTCCCCATCTGGTGACTTCTCCCGGCCACAGCTCATTTCTGCAGTTTGCAACTCCATGTCTCCAGCTTGCAACTCCATGTCTCCAGCTTCTCACTGTTCAAACATTTCTGCACCTATAAACAAAGATAAAGTTATCATGGTGCCAGACACTGCATACCTAAATATAATAGCACCATACACTGCACCTCTAATTATAATAGCAACATACACTGTCCCCGATTATGATAGCACCATACACTGCACCTCTAATTATAATAGCACCATACACTGTGTCCCACACACACACACACACACACACCGTGCCCCCTGTAGATAGTGCCCTCCATAGAGCCCCCTGTAGATAGTGCCCTACATAGAACTTCCTGTAGATAGTGATCCCGTAGAGCCCCTGCTAATAGTGCCCCACATACAGCCCCCTGTAGATAGTGTCCCACATGTAGCCCCCCTTGCAGATAGTTCCCCATATATAGCTTCCCTGTAGATAGTGCTACACATATAGCCCACCCCTGCATATAATGTCCAACATATAGCCCATCCCTGTAGATAGTGCCCTACATATATCTCCCCTTATAGTGCTCCACATATAGCCCACCCCTGTATATAGTGCCACACATATAGCTCCCCTATAGTGCTCCACATATAGCCCACCCCCGTATATAGTGCCTCACTAACAGCTCCCCATATATTGCTCCACATATAGCCTACCCCTGCATATGGCCAACCCCTGTATATAGTGCCTCACATATAGCTCCCCATATAGTGCTCCACATATAGCCCACCCCTGTATATAGCCCCCTCTGTAGATAGAGCTGACCTCTGTATATAGCCCCCCTGTAGATAGAGCTGACCTCTGTAGATAAAGCCCCCACCCTGTAGATATTACTCACATTTTTATTAGAATAAAAAAAAAACTTGACACACTCCCGCTCCCACGCCGTCCAGTGGCAATGTAGACCTGCTATCTTCTGAGCAGGTCTGCTGGAGTTACATCCTCGCGCTGCTTGCGTCGTTGAAAGGCGCCGATTGACATGGTAAGTCATTCTGCTCTGCCAATCAACGGCTTTCATAGACGCAAGCATCGCGCCGCTTGTGTCTATGAAAGGCAGTGATTGGCAGGGCACTATGACTTGCCCTGTCAATCAGTGCCTTTCAACAATGCAAGCGGCGCAAAGAAGTAACCACATCGCTTGAGTCGTTGAAAGGCGCTGAATGGCCGGGCACAGAACGTACCCATCCATTAATCTAATACAGTGCAGGAGGGGGTGGCGGTGGCTGGTGTTGGCATTGGCGCCGCCACCCCTCTTAGAGAGGTAGTAGGGCGCAGTCATGGACGGTGAAGTCCTGGCAACCCCCCCACTTTCCCCCTTAGTTGCGCCCGGGGCACATGCCCCACCTGCCCCCCCCTAGCTACGCCCCTGCATGTACCCCAAAAAAGTACCACAAAAAACAAGCCCACATATTACTAAATTGACGGAAAAATTAAAAAGTGACGATGCAAAAACAAATAATTTCAGTTCAAATGTTTTTTTTATTGTGCAAAAGTCGTAAAACATAAAAAACCTATACATATGTGGTATCACCGTAATCGTACCGACCCATAGAATAAAGGTAACATGTTATTTACGCCGCACGGTAAACAGCATAGAACAATGGCGGAATTGCTGGGTTTTTTTTCTATTCCCCTCCAATAAAAGTTAATCAAAAAATTATATGTACCCGAAATGGTGCCATTAAAAATTACAAATGACTTGTTTGCCCCATGGTTAAATAATTAATTAATTATTTCATTATTAAAAAATACAACTAATTCCACAAAAAAAAAAGTCCTCGGCTATGTCGATGCAAAAATAAAAATGTTATAGCTCTTCAAATGCGACGATGGAAAAACGAAAAAAATAGCTTGGAAATTAAGGCCTAAATAGGCTGGTCACTAAGGAGTTAAAGCCCAAAATAACTGTTTAATAAAAGAATAAAGGACTTGAGATGAACAAACCTATTAGACACATATCACATTAGGTCCAAATTTCCCAAAAGCTTAAAATTCGTCAAAATGTGAAAGTTTTGGTGTTCGCAGCGCAAGAATTGTCAAAATGGTGGCCACTGGTGAGCGCTGTCCACCAATTGGCCAATTATATAAATAAAAGAGGAGAGAGAAGGATTATTAAAAAAAATTAAATAAACTAAACATACTCACCACCTTCCCTGGTCTCCTGACGTGTCCCTGCCGGAAAGTGAGATGACGTAGCTGTGATCGCTGCAGCCAATCCCAGGCCACAGTGATCACATGGGACAGCTACGTCATCTCACCTGCCGGTAGCGACGTGTCGCTACTGTAGTACAGCGTATGTGTTGATTGTGGTTTTTTTTATTTTTGTGAAATCGCATGTACCCTGATTGCCTTGTTTGACCCTCTGATGTCTTCAAGGACTGCAACAAACTTAGATTCAGTCCTAGAAGACGTTAAATAGTCTGATAGGCCTATCGGGGGACTTGCGATTCGGAAAACGAATTTGGACCGAAACGAACGGCCGATTTAAAAGAAGATTCGCTCATCGCTATTAAAGACTCTGCACTGCAAGGCAGCAATGCTAACCAATCTGCACTGTGACATTGTAAATACTTATTATTAACACTATAGCAGGAGATGTCACTTCTGGTCATATTTGTGACATCATCAGATAAAGTACAGGAGGCCATTGTTACCTCACTGCATGATGTCATAATGACTGTGACTCTATATGAACTGGGGTTTAGGAGGGGCGACTGCTCAGTCCAGGATATGAAGATAAGCAGACACAAGATACTTCACCATGAGGATCTCACAGAGAATAGCGGAAGCTTCTGATGTTTGTGAAGTCACCAGTTGGAATCCGGAACACTGGAAGAGGAGAACTTCATGCACGAGCCGCATGGCAGGGGAAGAACAACAGGAAAAAGGGGGACTTTGGCTTATATACACGGTGATAGGAGGTTCAGTCATTTACTTTCAGGTTTTGGGACCAAGAAGAAAAACAGTAATGTGGAGGAAAATCTGCCGCCATGATGCCAGCAATCTCCAAACATTGAAGGTATGTGCATAATATATATGTTCATTTAATCTGAAAATGTGGGATATTTGAGAATTTGGGGGTTTGTTATACATTATGGCCCATATTTACTGTGTAGTTTATGTCAGTTTATTTTGTAAGCTTAACCAAATAAAGTTGCAAACGGTGACATGCAACAAATTTGGTGTCAAATTTATCTTTTCTCGTCACTTGACAAATTTAAAAAGTGACAAAAAATGTGCCATTTATTAAAGTAAACTATGTTAAAATGGCACAAATTTTGCCCTTATTATTTTATTGCAGGGAGGAGATTTGAACGAGCGGCTGAAGATGAAGATGAGAACTGTGAGATTGATCAAAATCGTATGTAACGTGACAATTCTATTTATAATTCTATATTTGGTGCCTTCCGATGTCATAATACACTGATTATACAGGTCAAGGCAAATACATGGAATTAGAGATGAGCGAACCGGGAGAACCGACCCCGTTTTCGGTCCGAACATCGCGAAAAGTTCGGTTCGCAGCGAATCTGAACTTCACCGGGCTCGGCCGAACACGTTTTGACCAAACCCGGGCGGGCAGAAAAAATCTTACAAAAATATTATACTAATTGGCAGCCACTTGTCTCTATCAATCACTGATAGAGAAAAGAGGCTGCTGATTAAAAATAAAATAAAAAGCATTTCATACATACCCGGTCGTTGTCTTGGTGACGAGTCCCTCTTCTTCCTCCAGTCCGTCCTTCTTTCCTGACGCGGCAGCCTGTGATTGGCTGCAGTGGCCGCTGCAGCCCGTGATTGGCTGCAGAGGCCGCGGCAGCCTGTGATTGGCTGCAGAGGCCGCGGCAGCCTGTGATCGGCTCTGCTCCGAGACTCTGGAATTCCCTGACATCGTTGTCCACATACGAACAGCGATGTCTGGGGCTTCCCCAGAGCCGGAGTCCCTGGCAGAGTGCTAGTACAGGCTCTGCTCCGGGACTCGGTGGAATTCCCTGACATCGCTGCCCATATATGGACAGTGTGTTAGGGTCTTCCCCAGAGCGAAGTCTCAGCCAGAGCGCTAGTATCGGCTCTGCTCCGGGACGCTGCGGAATTCCCTGACATAGCTGCCCATATATGGACAGTGTGTCAGGGTCTTCCCCAGAGCGGAGTCCCGGGCAGAGCGCTAGTATCGGCTCTGCTCCGGGACTCTGTGGAATTCCCTGACATGTCTGGGGCTTCCCCAGAGCCGGAGTCCCGGGCAGAGCGCTAGTAGGCTCTTCCTGGGACTCCAGCTGGGCTCCTGACATGCCTGGGACTCCTGCTCTGGGGAAGCCCCTGACATCATTGTCGATGTATGGACAGCGATGTCAGAGGCTTCCCCAGAGTCCCGGAGCAGAGCCGATAATAGCGCTCTGCCCGGGACTCCGCTCTGCGAAAGACCCTGACACACTGTCCATATATGGGCAGCTATGTCAGGGAATTCCACCGAGTCCCAGAGCAGAGCCTGTACTAGCGCTCTGCCCGGGACTCCGGCTCTGGGGGAGCCCTAGACATCGCTGTTTGTATGTGGACAACGATGTCAGGGAATTCCAGAGTCTCAGAGCAGAGCCGATACTAGCGGCTCTGTGTCCCGCGTGTAAGGGTGCTCTCATACTTACCTCTCCCTGGGGGGCCAACGCAGGAATGCGGGCTTGTCGGCCCGCTCAGAAGTCGGCTCCGGACGAAGAAGCGTCTTGGGCGTCATGGCAACGGCCGCACTGCCGACAGCCATGACGCATGCGCCCAACGGCAAACAGGGCGAAGTCTCGCGCTGTGGGACTTGGAGGAGGAGAGAAGAGGAGGGACACGGCCGGATGACAGGGAGCGCGGCAAGCGAGGGGGGCGGAGCAAGCGAGTGGCGCGAAAAAGGAGTAGGACGGAGAGGTGACGAGAGACAAGAGGAGAGGTTTAAGAGAGCAGGTGTCCGGACCGGAGAGAGAGACCGCCGAACAGGGGTCCGGACAGGGAAAGTGAGCTGCAAGGAAGGTCGCCGGGAGAGAGGAGGCAGGAGCCTGACAGCACGTGGACTCCCCACTGCAGCCTTGGAGACAGAGGACAAAAGAACAGCACGGGTGTTGCTGCTACAACCCTTCAGAAGAACAGAGGACTGGCCGGAGCACAAGGAGTGTGCCAACAGCCACAGGTACCATGCCCAGACCTTAAGACCCCTGACCAAGAGCTAGAGTCCCGTCTTAAAGAAAGTGCCCTTGTCCTAGTCAGTGACTGTTTCCTGGAGTGACGTCCCTCGCTAATTACCGCCACCGTACGCCCAGAAGACTAGTCCCAAAAGGGACAAACAACTCATCCTGAGCTATTCCCAAAGGCAAGGCAGACTTGCTAGCTTATTAACCGCACCAGTGTCCCTGCGTGTCCTCCAGAGTAAAGCACTGCATGTAACCCTTGCATGGAACTGTTGTTGATAAAGCACCGCATGTAACCCTTGCATGGAACTGTTGTTGATAAAGCACCGTATGTAACCCTTGCATGGAACTGTTGTTGACAAAGTACCGCCTGTAATACTTGCATGGAATTGTTGGTGATGAATCTTGCTGGAACAGGAGCAGGCAGAAGGAACGGCCGGGTTGACGGAACTTTATCGGACTATTAGCTGGACTTCGTGTAAACCTTAGCGCCAGCCCGCCAGTTCAGTTGCGTCCTAGGGGGTCCACCGTTCGGACCACCGACTGTGGAGAGAGAGGGTTGTCATGAAAGGTAGCGGATAGCTCCGCAAGGACCCGTGATGGTGCTGCTAGTAGGTACGTTAGTCGCTGATTCCCACAACGCGACCCGTGGGCCGAGAGTGTGACTCTTACCCTAGGGTAGGCTGCCAGTAGCGGGTAGCTCCCGCCGTGACTGACCGCGGCGTGTCCCTAGCCAAGCCGGCAACGTGGGGTCAGGCACAACCTCTCTGCGGGGGACTTCCAGCGGGATCGAAGTCCTCAACCTCAGGATTCCTGTCTGCTCCATAGAAGAAGATTTACTGTTATCTGCTCGCTGAAGTAAAGAAGTATAAAAGAAAAAGGTGTGTCTCTGTCATTTCGTAGCGACAGCGGTAGTTCCTCCTACATAAATTGTCGTAGTCGGCAGGATCCGAAACCTCGCCGCGATGGAACCGTCCAGCAGCGGGACATTACCGCCGACCCAACTGTCATGATTCCCATGGGGGCCGCCCTAATGAACATTCCCAAGTTTGACGGGAAGTGTGTATCGATCGCGGACTGGACGGAACGAGTTCGTACTGCGGCCCGGTTATTCCAGGTACCGGTGACCCACCAAGCCGACCTGGCCTTCAACTCACTCGAAGGGGACGCGAGACAAGCTGTCTTGGTTTTACCGCTGGAACACCGTGACACGCTAGAAGCAATCATCAGCCGATTGGAATCCCTCTATGGAGATGTCACTTCAGCCGCCGACCTCCGGAAGAAATTTTATACCAGGGTACAGAGGAACGGGGAATCACTCCAGCAATTCGCTGTAGGATTACAAGGAATGTGGAGTCGACTAGTACGGAAGGATCCCGCGGGGTGCGCAGCCTTAACAGAGCCGGACCGAATAGTGCGAGACCAGTTTGTATCCGGGCTAGACAGCCGGACCCTGAGGTGCGCCGCGAGAGACCTCGTCCGGGTAACCCCCGCCGCCACAATGAGTGAGGTGTTACGAGAAGCACTCGAAGTTCATCGAGAGGAGTTGGGAGAAGCGAGTATGGCCCTGCAAAAAGTGGGTGCACCTGAGCCATCTGCAAGGGAGACCGGACGGCCAGAAGCGGTGTTCACAGAATTCGCCCGGGATGTCAAGAAGGCTATTCGGGAATAGAAGACCGATGTCGCTCAATTAAGAGTAATGGCCGATTGACCGGAATATCTTTCTCGTCCACCCCGATCGACACAAGGAGGGCCTCGACGCTGTTGGCAGTGTGATCAGCCGGGCCATTTCGCCAGAGATTGCAGGATGAGACGCTACCCAAGACGGGAACAGCCACCTTTAAACTAAGGTACCCCGCCGCTGAGGGCCAAGCTGCGGGCATTCCATCGACGGGCCCAAAAGAAAGGGTGGAACTTTTGACAGGAAAATGCCCCGTAGTTACAGCCATGATCGGGGGGGTTAACGTTCCTTGCCTTATCGACACTGGGTCGGAGGTAACCACCATGACTTATCAGTTGTTCCATGAACAGTTCCAAGGTCGACAGACTCTAGAAGCCCCTTGGATTGAACTTACGGCGGCTAATAGCCTGCCAATTCCCATTGCCGGTGTTACGTGGTTAGAATTAGAAGTATTTAATCGTAATTTTCCCCGTGCTGGTATTGTGGTAGTACATAATTGTGCAAGGCCGGGTATACCTGTTATAATTGGCATGAATGTGTTGCAGGAAATACATGGTATGATGTTCAACGAGACGAGCGGTGCCCGGTGGGAGGAGCTGGCAACCGATCGGACCGCCCGGCAAGCTTTGTTTCAGGTGCATCAAATCTGCCAATGACAGGCTGACTTGAAGACGCTACAGGGCCGAGTGGGGTCGGTGAGGGCCCCAGGTAAGGCGGTGCTGCAAGTACCACCTCTACAGGAAGTCGCCATTCCCCTCTCCGTAGGGACTCATCATCGCTTAAAGGATGCCATGGTCATGGTGGAACCCATGCGAAGTCTCAAGAGTACGCCACCCTGGGTGGTAGGAAGAACGGTGTGTCGGATAACCAAAGGAATGGCGACCGTCAGAGTGCTGAATCCGACCCAAGGGGTGATTGAGATACTGGCCGGCACGGTGCTAGCTAATGTTGAGATGGTGAGGCCCGAGGACGTGACGGACCCGGCCATGGCCGAAACGTTAAAAGAGACATCGTCGAGAGATGAAGGGAGTGAGGCCGACGTGAACGAGCAGACTGATCGACTGTGGCGCGAACTGGACGGAATAGCCCCGGATACCAAGTCAGAGGAGCAACTGAGGACGCTTCTGCAATGCTTCGGCTGGGTTTTCGCTCAGCATGAAGAGGACTTTGGGTGCACCACTACCATCGAACACGGGATTAACACGGGGGCGGCGCCGCCCATCAGAGAGCGATATCGCAATATACCCCCCGCGCTGTATCGAGAGGTAAAAGAGCTCCTCCAGAAGATGTTAGACGGACAGGTGATTCGAGAGAGTCAGAGCCCATGGGCAGCCCCGATTGTGCTGGTATGGAAGAAGGATGGGTCGCTCCGGTTTTGTGTGGATTACCGCAAGTTGAACGCCTGTACTCATAGGGATGCCTACCCACTGCCCCGAGTGAAAGAATCATTAACCGCCATGCAGGAGGCTCGGTACTACACGACGCTCGATTTAGCAAGTGGGTACTGGCAGGTACCCATGAAGGAAGCGGATAAGGAGAAGACGGCGTTCATCACTCCCTCAGGCTTGTTCGAATTCAACCGGATGCCGTTCGGGCTAACAAATGCGCCCAGTACTTTCCAACGGCTAATGGAGCATTGTCTGGGAGATCTAAATTATGAGTCAGTCTTGATCTATTTGGACGATATTGTCAGTTTTTCAAAGACCTTCCCAGAACACCTGCGGCATCTACAGGTCGTGTTGGAACGATTGGGAAGGTATGGACTCAAACTAAAACCCAGCAAATGCCGACTGGGCCGCCAGCAGATCAAATACTTAGGCCATGTCGTGAATGCAACAGGAATTGCACCTGACCCAGATAAGATTAAAGCCATACAGGAGTGGGCCATTCCGCAGAACACCACGGAAGTACGAGCCTATCTCGGGTTGGTCGGTTACTATCGGAGGTACATCCGAGACTTCTCCAAAATTGCAAGTCCTCTGAATCAGCTCCTCTGTGGACAACCCACCCAAAAGAAGGGGAGCCGAAGCCCCAGTGTAGTGGAACAATGGCAGGAGCCACAACAAGCGGCATTCGAAGCATTGAAGGCACGACTGGTGACCGCACCCATCCTCAATTTTGCAGACTTCGCCCAGCCATTCCGGCTGTACACTGATGCCAGCCTGAAGGGACTGGTAGCGGTCCTGGCCCAGCAGCAAGGGGACGTTGAACGTGTCATCGCCTATGGTAGTCGTAGTCTGCGACCGTCAGAACGCAATCCAACCAATTACAGCTCGTTCAGGCTTGAGTTATTGGAGTTATTGGCCATCGTGTGAGCTGTTACCGTACGGTTTGCCAAATACCTGGTCGGAAGTCAAGTGGAAATTTACACAGATAACAATACCCTGGCGTATCTTGGAACGGCAAAACTGGGAGCGATGGAACAACGATGGATAGCCCGACTGGCTCGATTCAACTATACCATTCGTTACAAGCCCTGTAAGAACCATACCAACGCAGATGCACTCTCCCGACAGCCGTGTGAGACCCCGTGTGGTTCATCCCCCACTGCAGCAGCAGCAGGTAGTGACAGCAATACAAGGGATTGAGGATCTTACTGAGATGTATGATAGGGCCGAGTGGAAGAAGCGGCAGCAGCAAGACCAGGACATCCAAACCATCGACAAGTGGGTGCGTCGGCAGGGAAGGCCCACGGCAGCGGAGTGAAGAAGGTTGTCAGCACCAGCTAAAGCATTGGTTCGGCAGTTGGAGCGACTGGAACACCATGATGGAGTATTGTACAGAAGAGTGTGGGCCCCACGGGAATCTCGCGATAAATAGCAGTTGGTATTGCCCATCGCCGATGTCAAACCCGTGTGCAAGTGGATGCACGAGAACCGAGGTCATTTCGCTGTGGAAAAGACTGTACAGATCATCCGGAATCACTTCTATGCTCCAAACTTGGAAAGAATAATGGAAGATGTCTACAAGGAATGCACGGAGTGTGTCCTGCACAAAGCGACGGAACAGCCGGAGAGGCCCATGACCATCGTGACGGGTGAGCCCCTAGAATTGCTGACGATAGACTTTTTAACAGTCCAAGAAGTTACTTCAGGGCACCGATATGCGTTAGTATGCTTGGACCATTTTTGCGAAATTTGCCGTGGTGATTCTTACGGGGGACCAGACTGCGACGACTACCGCGGCTGCACTGTGGAAGCATGTCATCCATCCGTATGGGTGCCCCAGACGCATCTTGTCGGATCAAGGACCGAATTTTGAGTCTGATCTCTTCCAGGAGCTGTGTATCTTACATGGAATTCGGAAATCCAGAACGACCCCATATCACCCCCAAGGGAATGGGGCTTGCGAACGATTCAAACGCACCTTACTCGGCCTACTAAAGACCACCGGGGATGAACGACAGGAACGGTGGCCTGAATATGTGGACAACCTGGTATGGGTCTATAACAACACTGTGCATCGAACTACCGGGTATATACCATATCAATTAATGTTCGGCCGACCAAGCCAAGAGTTCCTTTGGATCTTCTGTTAGAGACGCCGGAAGTGGAAGTCAATCGATCACCGTCACAATGGGTACAGGAACATCAATGACGGTTGAGCGCCGCAAAGGGCGAAATGGAGAGAGCTCGGCCCACGGAGAGCTTGCCCCTCATGGAAGAACCCCAGTGAGCATTTCATACAGGGGATCGGGTGCTTGTGCGGAATTGCAGGGCGGCACGTGGCCATAAGCTGGAACCCCGATAGGAGAGGAAACCATATGTGGTGGTAAAACGCATTGACCCCGGGCTTCCTGTGTATGAAGTGAAACCAGAGGGTGACCAGGGACCGAGCAGAAGGCTGCATCACAACCTGTTGCGGCCATGTACCTTTCTGACACCAGAATCCGTCACGTCATAAAGGCAAGAACAACCGCAGAGTGCTCCACCGACAAATATTGACGAAGATTGGTGGTTGGTGGTTCCATCAGACGACCTTAGCGTACCCTGGGCGTCACGACCGACAGGGTCAGAGAAGCCAACGGAGTGCGTGGAAACACCTGCAACGGAAGTGAATCGTGCACTGCGTTACCCCCAGAGGTGTACTCGCAACCGACAACCGGCCTATTTGCAAGACTATGAAGTTTAGTGCAGAGGACTGCACTTGATAACCAAGGGGGAAGTGTAAGGGTGCACTCGTACTTACCTCTCCCTGGGGGGCCAACGCAGGAATACAGGCTTGTCGGGCGGCTCAGAAGTCGGCTCCGGACGAAGGAGCGTCTTGGGCGTCATGGCAAATGCCGCACTGCCGTCAGCCATGACGCATGCGCTCAACGGCAAACAGGGCGAAGTCTCGCGCTGCAGGACTTGGAGGAGGAGAGAAGAGGAGGGACACGGCCGGATGACAGGGAGCGCGGCAAGCGAGGGAGGCGGAGCAAGCGAGTGGCGCAAAAAAGGAGTAGGACGGAGAGGTGACGAGAGACAAGAGGAGAGGTTTAAGAGAGCAGGTGTCCGGACCGGAGAGAGAGACTGCCGAACAGGGGTCCGGACAGGGAAAGTGAGCTGCAAGGAAGGTCGCAGGGAGAGAGGAGGCAGGAGCCTGACAGCACGTGGACTCCCCACTGCAGCCTTGGAGACAGAGGACAAAAGAACAGCACGGGTGTTGCTGCTACAACCCTTCAGAAGAACAGAGGACTGGCCGGAGCACAAGGAGTGTGCCAACAGCCACAGGTACCGTGCCCAGACCTTAAGACCCCTGACCAAGAGCTAGAGTCCCGTCTTAAAGAAAGTGCCCTTGTCCTAGTCAGTGACTGTTTCCTGGAGTGACGTCCCTCGCTAACTACCGCCACCGTACGCCCAGAAGACTAGTCCCAAAAGGGACAAACAATTCATCCTGAGCTAGGCCCAAAGTCAGGGCGGACTTGCTAGCTTATTAACCGCGCCAGTGTCCCTGCGTGTCCTCCAGAGTAAAGCACTGCACGTAACCCTTGCATGGAACTGTTGTTGATAAAGCACCGCATGTAACCCTTGCATGGAACTGTTGTTGATAAAGCACCGCATGTAACCCTTGCATGGAACTGTTGTTGACAAAGTACCGCCTGTAATACTTGCATGGAATTGTTGTTGATGAATCTTGCTGGAACAGGAGCAGGCAGAAGGAACGGCCGGGTTGACGGAACTTTATCGGACTATTAGCTGGACTTCGTGTAAACCTTAGCGTCAGCCCGCCAGTTCAGTTGTGTCCTAGGGGGTCCACCGTTCGGACCACCGACTGAGGAGAGAGAGGGTTGTCATGAAAGGTAGCGGATAGCTCCGCAAGGACCCGTGATGGTGCTAGTAGGTACGTTAGTCGCTGATTCCCACGACGCGACCCGTGGGCCGAGAGTGTGACTCTTACCCTAGGGTAGGCTGCCAGTAGCGGGTAGCTCCCACCGTGACTGACCGCGGCGTGTCCCTAGCCAAGCCGGCAACGTGGGGTCAGGCACAACCTCTCTCCGGGGGACTTCCAGCGGGATCGAAGTCCTCAACCTCAGGATTCCTGACTGCTCCATAGAAGAAGATTTACTGTTATCTGCTCGCTGAAGTAAAGAAGTATAAAAGAAGTCGTATCGACAGCGGGCCTCCTACACGCGGGCCACAGATGACAGCCCCAGGGGCCGCATGTGGCCCGCGGGCCGTGTGCTTGAGACCCCTGGTGTATATGTACATTTTTCAATACTGCGTTAGCCACAAGGTCATGAATTTCTAATGACCCACCTTTAAACATGAACCTAACTTCTGTATGTTTCCTGAAGAGAGACATTTATTTTTTTTATTGGCCTGTGATTGGCTGCAGCGGCAGCCTGTGATTGGCTGCAGAGGCGGTCACGTGACGTGCGTGACCGCCACTACAGTATGTGATTGGCTGCAGCGGCGACATGGATGAAACGTCATCGCTGGAGGCCGGACAGGAGGAATGTAAGTATGCACATATTTTTATTTATTTTTTATTACATTAAAATTGTATTTTCCGCGCGCCGAGCATGGTTTTGTCAAGGTTGCTGAAAGAGTTAGTGCAGCCCATTAACTCTTTCAGCACCCTGGACAGTACCATGCTCGGCGCACGGAAATTACAGGTTCGGTCAGAACTAGTTTGGTCCGAATCGAACTTTTTCGTGAAATTCGGCGAACCAGCCGAACCGAACTTTTCATAAGTTCGCTCATCTCTACATGGAATGTATTTTGACTTTAGCAAGACCCATGTATGATGTCCTCCTATAACTCCTCCGTGTCACACATGCCAAGATTCCTTACACGTTATCCCATAGCCTCTCATGGTTGTGTCCTCCTAGACCCTGGACCTTGTTTGGTCTGCATAGAGGCTGAACAGTTCTCAGTGGTCCATGACTATTTTTTGGTGGTATAACAGGGAACGATGGTTTCCCACAGTTCAAGCAGAAGACACCTGCTATATGCTATGTTCACCAGTGAGGCAAATCCAAGCTGGGAAGGAGGTAATTGCATGTTACTTGTGGCCATTAGAAGGAGAAAAACTCAAAGAGGGAGGACATCAATTGTGAGTCTAAGAAGTTGATTGTGTAAAAAATGGCTTTCAGACCAAAGGCCTAATCCCTGCCCTCCTGGAGTCGGCCATTTGCTTTACACCACATCAGGGACCTGGTATAATGGAACTGTCCTTCTCCTGTGACATAGGAGGGCAGTGTTTTCTTTCTCTTTCACCAGCAGAGATGACCATAGCCGAGCTGTGATCTCCATAGTCCGATCAGTGGAGGAGCGACCTGCATGATACTGGGACGTCGTGGAGAACATCTGGGATTGGACATCTTCTTATAACTTATTATTCCATATAATGTCGTAGCTATCAGTAAGATGTTAGTTAGTTGCATTACAAGCTCTGATCCTGGGTTCTCGGACTGATCGCCTTTTCTCGGGGTCAACAAGGAATTTTCCCCTGTGGCACAAATTGGCTAAACATGCGCAGGGTTTTTGCCTTCTTCTGGATCAATAGCTTTAGTTAGGAATTTTATTTAAATAAATTGTGTTTAAAAATGAAAGCTCTGTCTCCTCGTCATTTCTCAATATTATATAGCAGTCAGGTATTAGTTTATATTATGGGAGGTTATTATGGTTATTTTGCTGCTGATAATCCAATATGGTTGATTCCATGAAGCATTGGATAATATACACATACAGAAGAGAAATACATCATATGATCCATATAAATGCTACTACTATAAACGAACACTAAGGATCGATGGCACACGATGCGTATTACGTGCGTTTTTGCAGAGTGGATATGCGTACAGCACCTCTGCAGAGTAATACAGTACCAGCATATTCAATGAGATTTCAAGAAATCTCATGTACACGGTACGGTATTTTTCGGGACTGAAATTGACCTGTGGTGTATTGTTTAGAATCCGAAGCATGTCATTTTATCTTGCGTTTCCGCTTGCAAATTCTATCTGTTTAGTGCAGAGGAAAATCGCAACAAAATTTGTCAGCATGAAAAGGCACCGAAAAACTAATAAAATGGGAGAAAATGCATTGAAAAACGCATCACCTTCAGGTGTTTTTTTCCTGAGGTTTTGCTGTGTGTTTTCCACAGTAAAATAAACAACGTGTGCATGTAGCCGAAAGGTAAAAAATACATAAAAATCAAAACAATCAACTTGGTCCTGTTTTGCCTGAGAAATTCTTCTGTGTGGATCCTAGATCAGCCATTTTCCCCCATCCCTTACTAAGCCACACCCCTCAGCCGTCCGGCCAGTGAAGATGGAAGCGATTGGAAGGAACATGAAGAGGTTGTCGATGTTGCTGAGAACCCCAGCGATCAGATGTAATCTATGAAAGGCTTTATTTCGCTGCAGTGCCACCACAGGGTTAAAGGGTAACTAAACGTTTGAAAAACTTCTGACATGTCATAGTGACATGTCAGAAGTTTTGATTGGTGGGGTTTCGAGCACTGAGACCCCCACCAATCGCTAGAACGAAGCAGCAGAAGCCCTCGTGTGAGCGCTCAGCTGCTTTGTGTCTGTTTGGCTTTTTCCGGGAAAGCCGATGTATCGGAGTACGGGCTCATAGACTTTTTATTGAGTCCGTACACCGATACATTTATTTCTGGAAAAAGCCGAACAGACATGAAGCGTCTGAGCGCTCACACAAACGCTTTAGCTGCTCCGTTCTAGCGATTGGAGGGGGTCTCAGTGCTTGGACCCCCAGCAATCAAAACTTCTGACATGTCACTATGACATGTCAGAAGTTTGTCAAACGTTTAAGTTACCCTTTAAGGCAATGACTTACACACTTCAAAACTATGGGCTTTCGGTGTAATGCGAGAACGTGCTGATCCTACAAATTCTAGTTATTCAATTTTCTCACCATTTTCACAGCCATACAAAATCTGTGCAGCATTTTGATATTTGTCAGTATTAAATTTGCTGGTCATTAAAGGGCCATACCCTACAAGATAACTGCTACAATGGCAATTATGTTCTTTATAGAAAATCACTCCCACTTTTGCAGATGTCATTAGTGCATTGTTGCATTAGTATTTTCTCATAAACCTACCTTTAAATCAGGTGCAACCGAATAAAAATATAAAGCAAGTCCTAAACCTGTAACAACCAATAAAACACTTTTTAATAAATGGGAACGGACTATTTTAGCAACATGAGCAATACTTCTTAATTATTTTAAAGAAAAGCCGTCATTGGCGCAACAGAGGGAATCATCTCACGATAAATAGGAGAGGCAGGAAAGTGAGAGGTGTACACTCCCCTGGCGGTATTGTGTTGGGGGACGCGACAACCTGGTAGTCAAAAAGATGTCTATATAGTCCAAGTGCTGGTTCGGGGGACTACTAGCCACTGGTGTCCCAGGCAGAGAATAATCAGTATCGAATGCTGAGATGCACTAGGATATTCTGAGTGTAAAACGGTGAAAAATTACTCTTTACGAAGGCGCTGTTTCCTTTGTGATATTAAGGATGATCCTCTGGAGTCATGCAAATGTTAACCTTTTATTAATATCGTAACATGCAGCATGTTTCAGAGCCGAACCGGCTCCTTCATCGACATTTGACCTATACTTATGTCATAGACGGGAAGCGGGAGTATGGAGCAGGCTCACGGCTCCATCATCTAAGCTGTTAGAAAGAGAGAGGCGGCCCCCTCTGACAGCCCTTCGGGTGCAGATCGTCATCATGGCGGCCTGGGGGCCAAATGAAGGCCTCCATGTCTGCCATCTTTGTACTCATATTAAGCTCTGCCTGCAACAGCGTTTAATAAAATCCGATGAAAATCAAGTTTTACTGCAATACGTTATTATTGCACTATATCATGCAAACGATCCAATGATCACTGGTTCAAGTCCCCTAGGGGGACTAAAGAAAAAAGTAAAAAAACGGTTAAAAATTTTTTATGTACAAAAAAGTTATTCAAAATTAAAAAAAAGCCATGTAAAAAATAAATTATAAAAACACAGCTGGTATTACCACCATCTGTAAAAGTCCGAACTATTACAATTCCACGTTACTTAATCCGCAGGGTAAACGCTTCAAAAAGACAAAAATGCCAGAATAGCTGGTTTTGGTCACCTCATCTTCCACCAAAAAATTGAATAAAAAGTGATCAAAAGATTTAGGTACCCTACAATGGTACCAATAAAAACTATAGCTCGCTCCGCAAATAATAAGCCCTCACATTGTTTAATTGATGGCAAAATAAAAAAGTTATGGCTCTCATAACATAGCAACACAAAAAAGCAGTTGGAGGGGATTGCCTCACTAAACTACTGAACTGCTGCTTCAGACCTCAATACTAGCCAGGAGGCTTCACCTGCTTCTGGGATACAGGTGGCAGGGGTACCACACCAGCCTCCCCCATCCCTGCCTCCAGCGTGCAGCTTTCTAGTCCTGCATGTTAGGGGGTAACCCCGGCCCTTTCCTGTCCACAGGAGTATATTTTCCTGCCTAGACCTGCTTGAGTGCCGCATCTAGTCTCTACGCAGGCCTTCATACGCTACACGGCTGCCTTGCCTTCTACACTCTGGGGTACCCTCCCACCGCTTAGATCATTGCTTCGCTCAGGCTGATCTCACTTCCACGTATTTGTTGAATCTTTGCTAGCAAATGTGATTGGAGCGTGGCCTTCCCATCCCCGGCTCCCTCAGACACATATACAAAGCAAGATGGTGAAAATTGGTCAGGCTAAACACGGAGACCCTCCTACTACTCCCAAACAAAGGAAATCCCAACCGGACATGGATAAATTCCTGAAAAGACGCTCACCCCCAAAGATCTACATCTTCCACTAAACGGTCATTGCTGCCTAACGATCATCGTGACACTTCTGATGCTGAAAGTTACATGGAGGAAGAAGTGGCACCTGACCCACCTTCTATGATCTCCATTTCTACTAAAGGCTTGCAAAAGATTATCGAGAAAGCCCTACAACCTGTAATGCGAGAACTTGACGATATTAAGCAGGAAGTCCACCACATTGGAGCTAGAGTTGAGCTACTTGAAGAAACCCAAACTGCTCTTCTTACTCACGGAGATGCGACCTCCTTGGCACTTCAGGCTTGTCAAACTCATCTGAATTCTCTTCACACCTATCTGGAAGATCAGGATAATAGGGGAGGCGCAATAATCTGCGGATAAGGGGAATGCCGGAAAACTTCCCTCCACATGAGACCATGTCCATGACTAAGAAAATCCTGGACTTTGTCCTCAGCCCTGATTCACCCCCAGACCTACAGATTGAAAGAGCTCATAGGGCTCTAGTCCAAAACCCAAAGAAGGTGAACCACCAAAGGATATTGTATGCAAGCTACTGTCTTTCCCTGTCAAAGAAGCGGTACTCCGCAAGACACGCGATATACCTGACCTTATGTTTGAGGGTCATAAACTGACTTTTTTTCAGGATATTTCCCCGACCACCCTATCCAAACGTAGGTCTCTTGGGATCGTCACGGATCGCCTCCGATCTCTAGAAATACCGTAGAAATGGCTCTTCCCTTTTGGACTATCCTATCATTTCCAAGGTCGGTTGTCCATTGTTCATTCAGCGGAAGACCTAGAGAATGCTTGCCCTCCACTAGACCTCGACCATACCGCCATCCCCTTTTAGAAACCTTACACAGATGTAGCCTCTCTTCCCTCTCTGCCTAAGCCTGATGTCTGGCTGAATCCCAGACCCCATCCGACTAAGAAGAGACCAGCAAATAATCCTCTCTGACAGACTTGCGGCCCTGCTTAGGATTGTGTTTTATTTGCATCCATTCTATGTCTGTCTAGAGATATGTTTGTGTACAGGTTTATTGTCTTAACTTTTTCTCTTTAGGTGGTTTAAAATCTATGCTTTAAAAATGTTTAGCTACAGTCTGCCTTGAATTTTTGTTGTTTGGGTGCCGGGATGAGGGGTGCATATTCTTTTTCACTCGTTCACTCTTCTCTCCGCCGCCACGCCTCTCTGTCAGTCAGTGCTTAACTGACTAATACCGCACTGTGGATCAGTGCAAATATCTTTACTACAGCATTTGAAAACAATTACTTCTTATTGTTCTCTTTTCTGTGTTTCTCATCTTTTCTTTCTTTGTCTCTTCATACTGGTGCATTTATGTCACGTATTCAGGGTACGACATTGAATGTCAAGGGCTTCAACTCCCCTACTGAACGCTCCCAGGTCAAACACTCCCTTAAAAAAATGGATTCGTCTGTGCTGCTGCTACAGGAAACCCACTTGAAAGGTAAAATTCCAAACCTTCCTAAATCTCCTTACACTACATGGTTCCATTCATGCAATGATAGTGGCAAACGTAACTGTGTCAGTATAGCTCTACGGTCTGACATTCCCTTTGAATTTGTCTCCCAGATTGCTGATGGCGCAGGCCGCTTTCGTTTCATAAAAGGTAAAGTGGCGAACACCCTGACTACCATTGGGAAAATTTAAGCCTGAACTCGGGCCAGATTCCTTGGCTATCTGCGACTCTAGACAAGTTTTCTCAGTTCTCTGAGGGCCTAACGTTTCTGGGAGGGGACTTCAACATTGTGCTTGAGCCCCTTCTGGACTCCTCCACGGGAACCTCTGCTCACAGCTACTCAGCTCTGAGGAAAATCCGTAGACTCCTCACATCTTTAAGATTGATGGATGTGTGGAGATTCTTCCACCCCACGGATAGGGACTATACCTTCTACTCCCACCCCCATCATTCTTACCAAAGACTAGATTACCTGCTCATCATGGATAGCCAACTCCCTTTAATAGATTCCCCCTCTATAGGCAACATTCTCCTGTCTGACCATGCCCTAATGTCCATGTTTCTCAACATACACAGCCTTTTGCCTAGGCAATATAACTGGAGACTTAATGAAACTCTCCTCTACTCGTCGCGCAATAAGCAGCGAGTTGAGGCGGCGCTGAAGACCTACTTTGTTGAGAATGATACGCAGGATGTCTCCACTAGCACTATCTGAGAAGCCCATAAGCCAGTGATCAGAGGAGTACTCATAATCATGGGTTCGTTTATGAAGAGAGAGAGGAACCGGGAGATTTATGACCTTCTTTCCTGAATATCTGACCTTGAAAACCAGCATGAACGGTCCGCGGCTCAAGGGTTTCTCTCCTCGCTTATACTTTCCAAAGAAAGACTCAAACAATGTTTGAATTTGCGCACGGCAAAGGCATATACCTCTGCTGCTCACAAACACTACATGCATGGTGATAAGGGGAGCAAACTCATGGCTTATCTAGCTAAAAAGAGAAGACAGCAGAACTATATCCCCAAAATCAGGTCTCCTACTGGAGCTGTACTTGAGGACACCAATGACATTGCGGCTGAGTTTTGCTCCTATCAAATACTGTATGACCTACGTCCTGGAGAGACACCCAAGGAGCGTGCGGACAGAACTGAGCTGATTGAATCTTTCCTTGACTCCCTCTCTCTTCGTACCTTAACTGCTATGCAAAAAACCCAACTAGAATCCCCTTTTACACTTAAAGAAATCCGTGATGCGCTCTCCAGTATGCCCTCTAGTAAGTCCCCAGGTCCTGACGGTTTTCCTGCCTCATACTATAAACAGTTTGGAGACGTCCTGCTGCCATTCTTCCTCAGAGTATGTAACTCTCTTAACGCTTCTCAACATTTCTCTCCTTCAGCGCTTGAAGCACATATTTCGGTATTACCCTTCGCTATGCGGTAGTTATCGCCCTATATCACTTTTGAATGTGGATGTTAAATTATATGCCAAAATCATAGCTAACAGGATGCAATCCTTACTCTCATTCCTAATTGACCCAGTGCAGATGGGTTTTGTTAAGGGGAGAGAAAGTAAATACAACACTACGCGAGATCTCCATCTGATCCAGTACACCAGGTCAAGAAATATCCCTTTGGTTCAGTTGTCTACTGATGCAGAGAAAGCTTTCGACCGGGTGGACTGGACCTTTATGGTCAAGGCGCTTTCCCGTTTCGGCTTTCAACAACTCTTCGTTCACAAAATCCTGTCTCTGTACACTTCCCCACATGCTAAGGATTGAGTAAATGGCCACCTATCGAGGCCTTTCCAGATCATGAATGGAACAAGACAGGGTTGTCCACTCTCTCCCCTCCTTTTTGTCCTCACAATTGAGACTTTGATCCAGAGTCTGCGTCAGGAGCCACTTCTGTCGGGGGTCGCCATTGGTGACAGAGTGCATTGCACAGCGGCATTTGCCGATGACTTGCTTATTTTCATCACCAACCCCTCCACAGCCCTAGCCCGATTTCAAGAGATGTTTATCCATTTTGGTGACTTATCCAATTTCAAAATTATTTCTAGCAAATCCGAGGGACTATGTGTCTCCTGCACTCCGGCTCTATTAAAGTCTCTGAAACTCAGCTCCCCCTTCCTACTGCGTTCAGATAGTATAAAATACCTAGGAATTAATTTAACTCCCTCACTTGAACACTGGTATCAATACAATTACACACCTTTACTCTCCGAGATTAAAGCCACTATCCTGTCTTGGCATATCCCATATATTTCATGGATTGGTAGAACCAACTTACTTAAAATTATTATTCTCCCCAAACTCCTTTATCTATTCCAAACTCTCCCGATTCCCCTCCCTAGAGCCTTTTTTGCTACCATTAGACAACAGTTTTCTAAATACATTTGGAATAATATTAAACCCAGAATAGCATTTCACACTCTTATTCGTACAAAACGCTCAGGGGGAGAGGGCTTCTGGATATTGAATCCGAATACCACTCCGTACAATTAGCCAGGATAACTGAGTGGTTTGATAATGCCTCAATTAGACTTGGGGTTCTCGTGGAGGAGGCCACCATAGGCATGTCCCTTACCTCCCTTCTGTGGCTTAACAAACCCAACGCAGCCCTTTTTAAGTCACGCAACTCTCTTACCTCTGCTTCATATCAAACATGGATGAAAGGTGAGGGGATGAAATCTCTGCACAAAATTTCGTCTCCCCTGATGACGGTTCGTGACCTTGTGCAGTCGCAGACTGAGAGGTTTCGAGACTGTTCTTCCCTGCCTGGAAAGGCATCCTGCAGCACGTACGATTCCATATTGACTAACGGGGCTGTTCCTACCCTCACTGAATTGCGGGCTCAACCTGGTTTCTCGTCTGTCAATTTTCTCACTTACACTCACCTCAAAAGGTGTTACCTGGGAGCGTTTATTACACGATATTATAATAATCTCATTAAGATGAATTCATCCATACAGCCCTCTTTTCTTAAAGCTTGGGAGTTGGAACTTAAGACTACTTTTTCTGACGAGGACACCAGGGCAGTTTTTCTAAACTCCCTTGGTACCTTAAGATGTATTCAATTGCAAGAATCCTCATACAAACTAACCTCTAGGTGGTACAAGACTCCCTGGGTATTGCATAAAATGTGTAACGAAATTTCCCCAGATTGTTGGAGGTGTCATAAAAACCCGGGAACATATTTACATTTGTGGTGGGAGTGTGAGAAAATCTCCCCCTTTTGTCATTTCCCCTCGTGTAGTGTTCCTAAACCTGTGGCAAACATTCCCTGGGGGGGCCCCCAGGGAGCTATGGTTACATCTCTTCGCGGCGGCCAAATCTCTATTACTGTTGTATTAGAACACCGAGGTTGTGCCACGAATAAGTCATTGGCTTAGGATGGAGCCCAGCTCGCGAGAATGGAGGAGCTCTCGCATCTTGAATATCACTCTCATGCCAAGTACCGAAAGATCTGGGCACCCTGGTTTGAATTCTGCAAAAATGACTCCTTTCAACACCTCTGGGGTGCAGACTCCCCCTGCATTGGATAAGGACGATTGTTATTCTAGTTTGGGACTACTTTCTAAACTTTCCCGCTAGGTCTGATGTCCTTGGAGACCTCTCTCCTTGCACGTTTCTTTTCCCTCCTTTTCTATCCCCTCCTTCTTTACCCCCTTCCCCTTGACGTTGGTGCAAGTGGTGTGAACATACGCCAGGAAGCTCATACTTCCTTATTGTTCGGTTTGTATAATATGTTCTGTTTAATATTGAGATAACGCATTGTACATACGTGTCTTCTTATTGTGAATTCTAACAATTACTCGTATATTGTATGTACTGTGGCGCTTATGCATATTGTAATTCGCATTTTGCCTTTCTGTAAAACCTCAATAAAATGTTATTTTCCCCCCAAAAAAAACCAAAAAAACTATACATATGTGGTATTACCGTAATCGTACCAACCCACAGAATAAAGGTAATTATTATTTATGCCGCATGGTAAACAGCATAGAACAATGGCGGAAATGCTGTGGTTTCTTCTATTCCCCTCCAATAAAAGTTAATCAAAAAATGATATGTATCCGAAATTATGCCATTAAAAAATACAACTAATGCCGCAAAAAAAAAGTCCTCGGCTATGTCGATGCAAAAATAAAAAAGTTATAGCTCTTTAAATGCGTCGATGGAAAAACGAAAAAAATTGCTTGGAAATTAAGGCCTAAAATAGGCTGGTCACTAACGAGTTAAAGCCCAAAATAACTATTTCCTGAAAGGATAAAGGACTTGAGATGAGAAAACCTATTAGACAAATATCAAATTCGGTCCAAATTTTCCAAAAGCTTAAAATTCGTCGAAATGTGAAAGTTTTGGTGTTCGCAGTGCAAGAATTGTCAAAATGGTGGCCACCGGTGAGCGCTCTCCGCCAATTTGCCAATTATATAAAAAAAACAGGGGAAAAGAGGATTAAAAAAAACGAAACATACTCACCACCTTCCCTGGTCTCCTGACGTGTCCCTGCCGGAAAGTGAGATGACGTAGCTGTGATCGCTGCAGCCAATCCCAGGCCACAGTGATCACATGGGACAGCTACGTCATCTCACCTGCCGGTAGCGACGTGTCGCTACTGTAGTACAGCGTATGTGTTGAGTGTGTTTGTTTTTATTTTTGTGAAATCGCATGTACCCTGATTGCCTTGTTTGACCCTCTGATGTCTTCAAGGACTGTAACCAACTTAGATTCATTCCTAGAAGACGTTAAATAGTCTGATAGGCCTATCGGGGGACTTGCGATTCGCAAAACGAATTTGGACCGAAACGAACGGCCGATTTAAAAGAAAATTTGCTCATCACTATTAAGGACTCTGCACTGCAAGGCAGCAATGCTAACCAATCTGCACTGTGACATTGTAAATACTTATTATTAACACTACAGCAGGAGATGTCACTTTTGGTCATATTTGTGACATCATCAGATAAAATACAGGAGGCCATTGTTACCTCACTGCATGATGCCATAATGACTGTGACTCTATAAGAACTGGGGTTTAGGGGGGGCGACTGCTCAGTCCAGGATATGAAGATAAGCAGACACAAGATACTTCACCATGAGGATCTCACAGAGAATAGCGGAAGCTTCTGATGTTTGTGAAGTCACCAGTCGGAATCCGGAACACTGGAAAAGGAGAACTTCATGCACGAGCCGCATGGCAGGGGAAGAACAACAGGAAAACCGGCGGCTTTGGCTTATATACACGGTGATAGGAGGTTCAGTCATTTACTTTCAGGTTTTGGGACCAAGAAGAAAAACATTAATGTGGAGGAAAATCTGCCGCCATGATGCCAGCAATCTCTAAACATTGAAGGTATGTACATGATATATATGTTCATTTAATCTGAAAATGTGGGATATTTGAGAATTTGGGGTTTGTTATACATTATGGCCCATATTTACTGAGCAGTTTATGTCAGTTTATTTTGTAAGCTTAACCAAATAAAGTTGCAAACGGTGACATGCAACAAATTTGGTGTAAAATGTATCTTTTCTCGTCACTTGACAAATTTAAAAAGTGGCAAAAAAAGTGGGCGTGGTCTCCAAGGAGACGTAGATTAAGTCCCATTTATTAAAGTAAACTATGTTAAAATGGCACAAATTTTGCCCTTATTATTTTATTGTAGGGTGGAGATCTGGACGAGCGGCTGAAGATGAAGATGAAAACTGTGAGATTGATCAAAATCTTATGTAACGTGACAATTCTATTTATAATTCTATATTTGGTGCCTTCCGATGTCATAATACACTGATTATACAGGTCAACGTAAATACATGGAATGTATCATGACTTTAGCAAGACCGATGTTTGATGTCCTCCTATAACTCCTCCGTGTCACACATGCTAAGATTCCTTACACGTTATCCCATAGCCTCTCATGGTTGTGTCCTCCTAGACCCTGGACCTTGTTTGGTCTGCATAGAGGCTGAAGAGTTCTCAGTGGTCCATGACTATTTTTTGGTGGGATAACAGGGAACGATGGTTTCCCATAGTTCAAGCAGAAGACACCTGCTATATGCTATGTTCACCAGTGAGGCAAATCCAAGCTGGGAAGGAGGTAATTGCATGTTACTTGTGGCCATTAGGAGGAGAAAAACTCAAAGACGGAGGACATCAATTGTGAGTCTAAGAAGTTGATTGTGTAAAAAGTGGCTTTCAGACCAAAGGCCTAATCCCTGCCCTCCTGGAGTCGGCCATTTGCTTTACACCACATCAGGGACCTGGTATAATGGAACTGGCCTTCTCCTGTGACCTAGGAGGGCAGTGTTTTCTTTCTCTTTCACCAGCAGAGATGACCATAGCCGAGCTGTGATGTCCGTAGTCCGATCAGTGGAGGAGCGACCTGCATGATACCAGGACGTCGTGGAGAACATCTGGGATTGGACACCTTCTTATAACTTACTATTCCATATAATGTCATAGCTATCAGTAAGATTTTAGTTAGTTGCATTACAAGCTCTGATCCTGGGTTCTCGGACTGATCGCCTTTTCTCGGGGTCAACAAGGAATTTTCCCCTGTGGCACAAATTGGCTAAACGTGCGCAGGGTTTTTGCCTTCTTCTGGATCAATAGCTTTAGTTAGGAATTTTATTTAAATAAATTGTGTTTAAAAATGAAAGCTCTGTCTCCTCGTCATTTCTCAATATTATATAGCAGTCAGGTATGAGTTTATATTATGGGAGGTTATTATGGTTATTTTGCTGCTGATAATCCAATATGGTTGATTCCATGAAGCATTGGATGATATACACATACAGAAGAGAAATACATCATATGAGCCATATAAATGCTACTACTATAAAGGAACACTAAGGATCGATGCACACGATGCGTATTACGTGCCTTTTTGGAGAGCGGATATGCGTGCAGCACCTCTGCAGAGTAATACAGTACCAGCATATTCAATGAGATTCCAAGAAATCTCATGTACACGGTACGGTATTTTTCGGGACTGAAATTGACCTGTGGTGTATTGTTTAGAATCCGCAGCATGTCATTTTATCTTGCGTTTCCGCTTTCAAATTCTATTTGTCTAGTGCAGAGGAAAATCCCACCAAAATTTCTCAGCATGAAAAGGCACCGAAAAACGAATCAAATGGGAGAAAACGCACCGAAAAACGCATCACCTTCAGGTGTGTTTTTTTCCAGAGGTTTTGCTGTGTGTTTCCCACAGTAAAATACACAACGTGTGCATGTAGCCTAAAGATAAAAAATACATAAAAATCAAAACAATCCACTTGCTCCTGTTTTGCCTGAGAAATTCTTCTGTGTGGGTCCTAGAGTAGCCATTTTCCCCCATCCCTTACTAAGCCACACCCCTCAGCCGTCTGCCAGCGAAAATGGAAGAGATTGGAAGGAACGTGAAGAGGTTGTCGATGTTGCTGAGAAACCCAGCGATCAGATGTAATCTATGAAAGGCTTTATTTCGCTGCAGTGCCACCACAGGGTTAAAGGGTAACTAAACGTTTGAAAAACTTCTGTCTTAGTGACATGTCAGAAGTTTAAATTGGTGGGGGTCCGAGCACTGAGATCTGCACCAATTGCTCAAATGAAGCAGCAGAAGCCCTCGTGTGAGTGCTCAGCTGCTTTGTGTCTGTTCGGATTTCTCCGGAAAGCCGATGTATCGAAGTACGGGCTCATAGACATTTTTCTCGAGTCTGTACTCCGATACATTCATTTCCGGAAAAAGCCGAACAGATACGAATCGGCTAAGCGCTCACATGAGCACTTCTGCTGCTTCGTTTAAGCGATTGGTGGGGGTCTCAGTGCTTGGACCCTTTCACAGCCATACAAAATCTGAGCAGCATTTTGATATTTGTCACTATTGAATTTGCTGGTCATTAAAGGGCCATACCCTAGTAGATAACTGCTACAATGGCAATTATGTTCCTTATAGAAAATCACTCCCACTTTTGTAGATGTCATTAGTGCATTGTTGCATTTGTATATTCTCATAAACCTACCGTTAAATCAGGTGCGACCGAATAAAAATATAAAGCAAGTCCTAAACCTATAACACCTAATAAAACACTTTTTAATAAAAGGGAACTGACTGTTTAAGCAACATGACCAATACTTCTTAATTACTTTAAAGAAAAGCCCACATTGGCGCAACAGCGGGAATCATCTCCCGATAAATAGGAGAGGCAGGAAAGAGAGAGGTGTACACTCCCCTGGAGGTATATGCTGGGGACACGACAACCTGGTAGTCAAAAAGATGTCTATATAGTCCAAGTGCTGGTTCGGGGGACTACTAGCCACTAGTGTCCCAGGCAGAGAATAATCAGTATCGAATGCTGAGATGCACTAGGATATTCTGAGTGCAAGACGGTGAAAAATTACCCTTTACGAAGGCGCTGTTTCCTTAGCGATATTAAGGATGATCCTCTGGAGTCATGCAAATGTTAACCTTTTATTAATATCGTAACATGCAACATGCTTCAGAGCCGAACCGGCTCCTTCATCGACATTTGACCTATACTTATGTCATAGACGGGAAGCGGGATTATGGAGCAGGCTCACGGCTCCATCATCTAAGCTGTTAGAAAGAGAGAGGCAGCCCCCTCTGACAGCCCATCGGGTGCAGATAGTCATCATGGCAGCCTGGGGGCCAAATGAAGGACTCCAGGTCTGCCATCTTTGTACTTCTATTAAGCTCTGCCTGCGACAGTGTTTAATAGAATCCTATGAAAATCATATTTTACTGCAATATGTTATTATCAGTGGCGTAACTACCACCGTAGCGACTGCTACGGGGCCCGCGGCAAGAGGGGGCCCATGTCGCCCGCCGGCACGGGCCCCCACGATGGCCACAGGCTCCGCTAGCAGCCGCTATGGCTGCTACAGCGGGACGCCACTGAACACTACGGCAGAGCAGGGAGGTATCTCCCCGCTCTGCCATTAAACAACAGACATGTATCCCCTCTCCACAGGATAGGGGATACATGTGTGATCGCTGGCATTGATAGGGAGAACGGGGGGACTGAAAGTCCCCTCAAGTTCTCCATCACAAACCTCGGACTTCCGGGGTCTGTGTCTGCAGCTCCGTAGAAATGAATGGAGCGCCGGTCGCAATTGTGCGCATGCATGAACAGCGCTCCTTACACTTTAATTGAGCTGCCGACACAGACGCCGGAAGTCGGAGGTTAGTCATGGAGAACTTCAGGGGACTTTCAGTCCCCCGTTCTCCCTATCGCTGCCACCGATCACACAAGTATCCCCTATCCTGTGGATAGGGGATGCATGTTATTTGTAGGACACACTATAGGTCGCATTTTTTTTTTTGGGGGGGGCTGTATGGCGTTCCCTACAGGGGGGGGCGCTGTATGGCGTTCCCTGCAGGGGGGGGCGCTGTATGGCATTCCCTGCAGGGGGGGGCGCTGTATGGCGTTCCCTGCAGGGGGGGGGGCGCTGTATGGCGTTCCCTGCAGGGGGGGGCGCTGTATGGCGTTCCCTGCAGGGGGGGGCGCTGTATGGCGTTCCCTGCAGGGGGGGACGCTGTATGGCGTTCCCTGCAGGGGGGGCGCTGTATGGCGTTCCCTGCAGGGGGGGCGCTGTATGGCGTTCCCTGCAGGGGGGTCGCTGTATGGCGTTCCCTACAGGGGGGCGCTGTATGGCGTTCCCTACAGGGGGGCACTGTATGGCGTTACCTACAGGGGGGCTGTTTGGCGTTCCCTACAGGGGGGCTGTATGGCGTTCTCTACAGGGGGGCTCTATGGCGTTCTCTACAGTGGGGGCTGTATGGCGTTAGCACCATACAGCCCCCTCTGTGGATAACGCCATACAGTCCCCCTGTAGATAAAGCCACACAGTCCCCCCTGTAGATAACGCCACACAGTCCCCCCTGTGGATAACGCCATACAGTCCCCCTGTAGATAAAGCCACACAGTCCCCCCTGTAGATAACGCCACACAGTCCCCCTGTAGATCACGCCACACAGTCCCCCCTGTAGATAACGCCACACAGTCCCCCCTGTAGATAACGCCACACAGTCCCCCTGTAGATAACGCCACACAGTCCCCCTGTAGATAACGCCACACAGTCCCCCCTGTAGATAACGCCACACAGTCCCCCCTGTAGATAACGCCACACAGTCCCCCCTGTAGATAACGCCACACAGTCCCCCCTGTAGATAACGCCATACAGTCCCCCTCTGTAGATAACACCATACAGTCCCCCTCTGTAGATAACACCATACAGTCCCCCTCTGTACATAACGCCATACAGTCCCCCCTGTAGATAACACCACACAGTCTACAGGGGGGGCTGTATGGCGTTATCTACAGGGGGGGCTGTATGGCGTTATCTACAAGGGGGCGCTTTATGGCGTTATCTACAGGGGGGGCTGTAAAAAAGGCACTATCTAAAAGGGGGGGGGGTTGTGTGACACCCAGGGGAGGGGGGCCCCAGTCAAAAGTTTGCTATGGGGCCCAGTCTTTCCTAGTTACGCCCCTGGTTATTATTGCACTATATAATGCAAACGATCCAATGATCACTGGTTCAAGTCCCCTACGGGGACTAATAAAAAAAAGTAAAAAAACAGTTAACGTTTTTTTATGTATAAAAAATTATTAAAAGTTAAAAAAAGCCATGTAAAAAAGAAATTATAAAAACACAGCTGGTATTACCACCATCTGTAAAAGTCAGAACTGTTAGGGCATGCCCAGGCGTGGCGTATCTCTTCCGCCTCTGTCCGCATCAATGCCGCACAGAATCTGCGTTGCAGATTCTGTTGCGGCTTTGCTTAAAATGGGCATTAAGTTGATGCGGACTAGCCGTTGCGTATTGAGGGGAAGAGGGCTTCCCTTCTCTCTATCAGTGCAGGATAGAGAGAAGTTACAGTCCTTTCCCTAGTAAAAGTAAAAAGAAATTCATACTTACCCGGCCGGTGTCATGGTGACGCGTCCCTCTTTCGCCATCCAGCCCGACCTCCCTGGATGACGCGGCAGTCCATGTGACCGCTGCAGCCTGTGATTGGCTGCAGCCGTCACTTGGACTGAAACGTCATCCGGGGAGGCCGGACTGGAGGAAGAAGCAGGGAGTTCTCGGTAAGTATGAACTTCTATTTTTTTTAAAGGTTGATGTATATTGTGATCGGAAGTCACTGTCCAGGGTGCTGAAACAGTTACTGCCGATCGTTTAACTCTTTCAGCACCCTGGACAGTGACTATTTACTGACGTCGCCTAGCAACGCTCCCGTAAATACGGGTGCACACACGTAGTCACCCGTAATTACGGGAGCCCCATTGACTTCCTCAGTCTGGCTGTAGACCTAGAAATACATAGGTCCAGATAGAATGAAGAAATGTCATGTTAGTAAAACCAATACGCTCCGCAGCACACATAACATCTGCGGACTTCATTGCGGAATTTTTACTCTCCATTGAAGTCAATGGGGAAATTCCGCAATGAGTCCGCAACAAGTCCGCGACACGTCCGCAACAACCATTGTATTCTGCGGACACCAAATTCTGCACCGCAGCCTATGCTCCGCAGCGGAATTGTCCGCAACGTGTAAACGAACCCTACTAAAAAGCTGTGGAAGGCAATGGAGAAACGTGTACGCTGCGGATTTACGCTGCGGAGTGTCCGCAGTGGAATTCCAGAGCAATTCCGCCACGTCTGGTCATGCCCTTACAATTTCACGTTAATTAATCCACAGGGTGAACGCTGTAAAAAGACAAAAATGCCAGAATAACTGGTTTTGGTCACCTCATGTCCCACAAAAAAATGGAAAAAAAGTGATCAAAAGATTTATGTACCCTACAATGGTCCCAATAAAAACTATAGCTCGCTTCGCAAATAACAAGCCCTCACATTGTTTCATTGATGGAAAAATAAAAAAGTTATGGCTCTCATAATATAGCAACACAAAAAATTTTTTTCTTAACAATACGTTTTTTCTTTATCCAAGTAGAAAAACATTAAAAACAACATAGGTTTGCTATTGCTGTAATTGTACCACAAAATAAAGTTAACATGTCGTTTTTATTGCATAGTGAACACCGTAAAAACTAAACCCAAAAAACAGCGGAGGAATCACTGTTTTTTTTCCATTCCAACCCACAAAGAATTTTTTTCTAGATTTCTAGTACATTATATGGTGAAAATTAAGGAAGGAGGGAAAGGAAAAAGCACAAATGAAAATCCGATAAATGGCTGTGGCGGGAAGGGGTTTATTTGCAATAGTAGAAAAAAATACATATTTGGTATCGCCGTAATCTTACTGGCCCATAGAATAAAGGTAACATATTATTTATGCAGCAGGGTGAATGGCGCAGGTTTAAAATGTTGTAATATGCAACAGAGATTAAAAAATAAATAAAAAATACACAAATTAATTATCGCTATACTTATAACAAGCCGCAAAATATAGTTATTTTTGTCGCACAAAGAATATCGTAAAGAATAAATCAAAAAAATAAAATAAAAAAATACAATTTGTTTTGCAAAAAACAAGCCCTTATATGGCTACGTCAACAGAAAAACTAAAAAGTTATGGCCCACGGAACGTAGTGATAAAAAAATAAAATAATTACTGCATCCCTCTTAGTGACCGCCAATACGCCTTTTCATGGCGGCTACTAAGGGGTCTTAGACTAGGCCGCCGCCGCTTTTTCACGGCAGCCTAGTCTAAGTCCTGATGACCGCCGGGATCTTGCTCCAATGGTAGCCATCGAAGTTTACTTAGATCGGGGCCGTTTAACCCCTTAAATGCTGCGGTTAATAGCGACCACGGCATTCAAGTCATTTACAGAGAGAGGGAGCTCCCTCTGTCACCCGCAAATGCAATACTGACTATACCAAAGCATTATATCTGCGATCAAAAGATCTAGTGGGACTAAAAAAAATAAGTAATAAATGTTAAATAACAATTATTAATAAAGATTACAGTAAATAAAACAACAAACCATTTTTTCCATTTAAAAGGGGTTTTATTTATTAAAGATGTAAAAAAGAAATAAAAGTACACATATATTGGATCGCCACGACCGTAATGACCCAAACAATAAAGTTAACATGAAATTTAAACTGCAAGGGGAACACCGGAAAAAAAACCCGGAAAAAATGATGGCGGAATTGCTATTTTTTTCCATTGCCCCCCAAAAAGGTGATAAGAAAAGATAAGTCCCATTTACCCAGAAGCGTAGCTAGTTTCTCTAGCACCCGGGGCAAAGATTCAGTTTGCCCCCCCCACCGAACCACTTTCCCGACATATCCTTCTCCCTCGCAATGTTTGTTTCCCCTAACAATCAATGAGGTGTCACATTTTTTTTATGTAACTCGAGCATAAAGCCATTTGTACATTTTACAAGCAATACTGTTCTATATACAACACCAGAACCAAAGCTCATTACATATATACAACACCAGAACAAAGCTCATTACATATATACAGCACCAGAACAAGCTAATTTCATAGATACAACACCAGAACAAGTTCATTACATATATACAACACCAGAACCAAGCTCATTACATATATACAGCACCAAAACAAAGCTCAGTGCATATATACAGCACCAGAACAAAGCTCATTACATATATACAGCACCAGAACAAAGCTCAGTGCATTTATACAGCATCAGAATCAAGATCAGTACATATATAAAGTGTCAGAACCAAGCTCAGTACATAAATACAGTGCCAGAACCAAGCTCAGTACATATATACAGCATCAGAACCAAGCTCAGTAAATATATACAGTGCCAGAACCAAGCTCAGTACATATATACAGTGCCAGAACAAAGCTTAGTACATAAATACAACACCAACACAAATACAGCTCAATTAATTGCAACCCCTGCAGTATAGGTTTGCACTAAATTGTATACAGCTCCCAGCTTGGCCCAAACAATGTTAACGATATGCTGGGAGTGGCTGTTTCACACAAAAAAACATACCACCCATCATCTTGCAGCAGATCATACAGTGACTACAGTAGATTAGAGGCAGAATAAACATTTACATTAAGTAACTCACCAGTGACGATCTCAGATTCTAGTTCTTTTTCACTTTTATTCCCCATCTGGTCCAGACCTCTATGATGACTTCTCCCGGCCGCAGCCCATTTCTGCAGTTTGCAACTCGATGTCTCCAGCTTCTTACTGTTCAAACATTTCTGCACCTATAAACAAAGATAAAGTTATCATGGTGCCAGACACTGCACACCTAAATATAATAGCACCATACACTGCACCTGATTATAATAGCACCATACACTGCACCTCTAATTATAATAGCACCATACATTGTGTCCCACACACACACACACACACGCACACACACACACACACACACACACACCGTGCCCCCTGTAGATAGTGCCCTCCATAGAGCCCCCTGTAGATAGTGCCCTACATAGAACTTCCTGTAGATAGTGATCCCGTAGAGCCCCTGTAGATAGTGCCCCACATACAGCCCCCTGTAGATAGTGTCCCACATATAGCCACCCCTGTAGATAGTGCCCACATATAGCCCCCTGTAGTGTCCCATATATAGCCACCACTGTAGATATTGCCCCACATATAGCCCCCTCTGAAAATAGTGCCCCACATGTAGCCCTCCTTGTAGATAGTGCCCCATATATAGCTTCCCTGTAGATAGTGCTCCACATCTAGCCTACCCCTGCATATAGTGTTCAACATATAGCCCATCCCTGTAGATAGTGCCCTACATATATCTCCCCTTATAAATAGTGCTCCACATACAGCCCACCCCTGTATATAGTGCCAAACATATAGCTCCCCTATAGTACTCCACATATAGCCCACCCCCGTATATAGTGCCTCACTAACAGCTCCCCATATAGTGCTCCACATATAGCCCACCCCTGCATATGGCCAACCCCTGTATATAGTGCCTCACATATAGCTCCCCATATAGTGCTCCGCATATAGCCCACCCCTGTATATAGCCCCCTCTGTAGATAGAGCTGACCTCTGTATATAGCCCCCCTGTAGATAGAGCTGACCTCTGTAGATAAAGCCCCCCCCCCTGTAGATAATATCACTCACATTTTTATTAGAATAAAAAAAAAAAACTTGACACACTCCCGCTCCCACGCCGTCCAGTGGCAATGTAGACCTGCTATCTTCTGAGCAGGTCTGCTGGAGTTACATCCTCGCGCTGCTTGCGTCGTTGAAAGGCGCTGATTGACATGGTAAGTCATTCTGCTCTGCCAATCAGTGGCTTTCATAGACGCAAGCATCGCGCCGCTTGCGTCTATGAAAGGCCGTGATTGGCAGGGCACTATGAATTGCCCTGTCAATCAGCGCCTTTCAACAATGCAAGCGGCGCAAAGAAGTAACCACATCGCTTGAGTCGTTGAAAGGCGCTGAATAGCCGGGCACAGAACGTACCCATCCATTCATCTCCTACAGTGCAGGAGGGGATGCTGGTGACATTGGCGCCGCCACCCCTCTTAGAGAGGTAGTAGGGCGCTGTCATGGATAGTGAAGTCCTGGCAACCCCCCCACTTTCCCCCTTAGTTGCGTCCGGGGCACATGCCCCACCTGCCCCCCCTAGCTACGCCCCTGCATGTACCCCCAAAAAGTACCACAAAAAACATGCCCACATATTACTAAATTGACGGAAAATTAAAAAGTGACGATGCAAAAACAAATAATTTCAGTTCAAATGTGTTTTTATTGTGCAAAAGTCGTAAAACATAAAAAACCTATACATATGTGGTATCACCGTAATCGTACTGACCCATAGAATAAAGGTAACATGTTATTTACGCCGCACGGTAAACAGCATAGAACTATGGCGGTATTGCTGGTTTTTTTTTCTATTCCCCTCCAATAAAAGTTAATCAAAAAATTATATGTACCCGAAATGGTGCCATTAAAAATTACAAATGACTTGTTTGCTCCATCGTTAAATAATTAATTATTTAATTATTAAAAAATACAACTAATTCCACAAAAAAAAAGTCTTCGGCTATGTCGATGCAAAAATAAAAATGTTATAGCTCTTCAAATGCGACGATGGAAAAACGAAAAAAATAGCTTGGAAATTAAGGCCTAAATAGGTGTTAGGGATCTGCCAGGTACTTCATCTAGCTATACTCCTGGGATTAATCAATCCACACCTGAGGCCAGACCTGCTCGACTGACACCATCTCCCACCAACCAGGGTGGCAGGCTCAGGAGTGGGAGAGCCTATCGCGGCCTGGTCTCTCGGAGTTAGCTCCGCCCCCTGCCCTTTATTACCTGCCCTGTGCTCTCCCTCAGTGCTTGTAATTCTTTTGGATTCCTGGCCCCACTGCTGCTTGCTCCAGCCTGCTTCTGCCGTGCTTCTGCCTTGCTGCAGTTCTGCTTGACCTGCTTGCTTGCCCTGGCTTGCTTCTGTCTCCGTGCCTGCTCGGGTGTACTCACTTCGTCCTGTTCCTGACTGTTCGTTCGCCGCCCCGTTTCCTCGTGGCGTTCCGTGGCTACTGCCCCTTCCCTTGCGTGTTCCCTGTTTGTCTTCCTGTGCACTTAGCCAGCGTAGGGACCGCCGCCCAGTTGTACCTCGTCGCCTAGGGCGGGTCGTTGCAAGTAGGCAGGGACAGGGCGGTGGGTAGATTAGGGCTCACTTTCCCTTCACCTCCTTCCTGCCATTACATAATTACAAGCCCTTACCTAGTCTACCATTTCTCCTACGCTGACGCTATCATGGACCCCCTTGAGACCCTGACCCAGCAGATGCAGGGCCTCTCCCTACAGGTCCAGGCCCTGGCCCAAAGGGTCAATCAGGGTGACGCTGCTTTAGTAGTACCCCTCACCTCACCTCTAGAACCCGACCTCAAGTTACCTGACCGGTTTTCAGGGGACCGTAAGACGTTTCTCTCCTTCCGGGAGAGTTGCAGACTGTATTTCCGCCTAAAGCCCCACTCCTCAGGTTCCGAGAACCAGCGGGTGGGTATCATCATATCCCGACTCCAGGAAGGGCCCCAAGAGTGGGCCTTCTCCTTGGCTCCTGACGCCCCTGAACTTTCCTCTGTTGATCGTTTTTTCTCTGCCCTCGGACTCATTTACGACGAGACTGACAGGACTGCTTTAGCCGAGAGTCAGCTGGTGACCTTACGTCAGGGTAGGAGACCGGTTGAGGAATACTGTTCTGATTTTAGGAAGTGGTGCGTAGCTTCTCAGTGGAACGATCCGGCCCTAAGGTGCCAGTTTAGATTAGGATTATCTGACGCCCTGAAGGATCTGCTGGTTAGCTACCCCTCGCCTGACTCCCTTGACCAGGTTATGGCCCTAGCAGTACGACTTGACCGACGTCTCAGGGAACGTCAGCTAGAACGCTTCAGTGTGCTCCCCTCTGACTTTTCTGCGATTCCCCCCGAGGTCCCGTCTCCTCGCCCCTCCACGGAGGACTCGGAGGTACCTATGCAACTCGGGGCCTCCATGTCCCCTCGACAACGTAGGGAGTTTCGCAGAATGAATGGTCTCTGCTTCTACTGTGGGGACGACAAGCATCTACTGAACACCTGTCCCAGGCGCAAGAATAAGAAGCCGGAAAACTTCCGCGCCTAAGTGATCATCGGGGAGGTCACTTGGGCGCACAGGTATTTCCCGTTAATGTGAAACGCAATAAAATTTTGCTTCCCTTTCAGGTCTCGTTTGCTGGCCGGTCTGCCACGGGCAGTGCTTTCGTGGATTCTGGCTCATCTGCTAATATCATGTCTGTGGAATTTGCTATGTCTCTAAAGATGCCTTGTATTGATTTACCTTATCCCATCCCTGTAGTAGGAATCGACTCAACCCCCCTTGCTAATGGTTATTTTACTCAGCATACTCCTGTTTTTGAACTCCTGGTTGGCTCCATGCATTTGGAGCAGTGCTCTGTACTGGTGATGCAGGGATTATCGTCTGATCTGGTTTTAGGCCTTCCCTGGTTGCAGTTGCATAATCCCACATTTGATTGGAATACTGGGGATCTCACCAAATGGGGTAATGAATGTCTTATGTCATGTCTTTCTGTTAACTCTATTTCTCCCCGGGAGGAGGTAAACACGCTTCCTGAGTTTGTTCAGGACTTCGCCGATGTGTTTTCTAAGGAGGCCTCCGAGGTGTTGCCCCCCCATAGAGATTACGATTGCGCTATCGATTTGGTGCCTGGTGCCAAGCTTCCTAAGGGTAGGATATTTAATCTTTCATGTCCTGAACGTGAAGCGATGAGGGTGTATATCCAAGAATGCCTGGCCAAGGGTTTTATTCGCCCCTCGACTTCTCCTGTAGGTGCTGGCTTCTTCTTCGTGGGGAAGAAGGATGGTGGTCTTAGGCCGTGCATTGATTATCGTAACCTGAATAAGGTCACCGTAAGGAACCAGTACCCACTTCCTTTGATTCCGGATCTTTTTAATCAGGTTCAGGGAGCCCAATGGTTTTCTAAGTTCGATCTACGGGGGGCATATAACCTTATCCGCATCAAAGAGGGGGATGAGTGGAAAACTGCGTTCAACACACCCGAGGGTCATTTCGAATACCTGGTCATGCCCTTTGGGTTGTGTAATGCCCCTGCTGTCTTCCAGAATTGTATTAATGAAATCCTGAGAGAGTACCTGGGTAATTTTCTTGTTGTGTACCTTGATGACATACTGGTGTTTTCCAAGGACTGGTCCTCCCACGTGGAGCATGTCAGGAAGGAGCTCCAGGTCCTTCGGGAGAATAATCTGTTTGCTAAGACTGAAAAATGTGTCTTTGGGGTACAGGAGATACCATTTTTAGGGCAAATCCTCACTCCTCATGAATTCCGCATGGACCCTGCCAAGGTTCAAGCTGTGGCGGAATGGGTCCAACCTGCCTCCCTTAAGGCGTTACAGTGTTTTTTAGGGTTCGCCAACTATTACAGGAGATTTATTGCCAACTTCTCGGTCGTCGCTAAGCCTCTTACGGACCTTACCCGCAAGGGTGCCGATGTCCTCCATTGGCCCCCTGAGGCCGTCCAGGCCTTTGAGACTCTCAAGAAGTGCTTTATCTCGGCCCCCGTGCTGATTCAGCCCAACCAAGAGGAGCCATTTATTGTGGAGGTTGACGCTTCCGAGGTGGGAGTGGGGGCCGTCTTGTCCCAGGGTACCAGCTCCCTCACCCATCTCCGCCCCTGTGCTTACTTCTCTAGGAAGTTTTCGCCCACGGAGAGTAACTATGATATTGGTAACCGCGAACTTCTAGCCATTAAATGGGCTTTTGAGGAGTGGCGGCACTTCCTGGAGGGGGCCAGACACCAGGTAACGGTCCTTACGGATCACAAGATTCTGGTTTTCCTAGAATCGGCCCGGAGGCTTAATCCTAGACAAGCTCGGTGGGCACTATTCTTTACCAGATTTAATTTCTTGGTTACCTATAGGGCTGGGTCCAAGAATATTAAGGCTGACGCTCTGTCACGTAGTTTCATGGCCAATCCTCCTTCCGAGAAGGATCCCGCTTGTATTTTACCCCCTGGTATAATCGTCTCTGCCACGGATTCTGATTTAGCTTCTGATATCGCGGCTGATCAGGGTGCAGCTCCCGGGAACGTCCCTGGGGACAAACTGTTTGTTCCCCTGCAATACCGGCTGAGGGTACTCAGGGAAAACCATGACTCCGCTCTATCTGGTCATCCTGGCATCTTGGGCACCAAACAACTCATTACCAGAAACTATTGGTGGCCTGGGTTGCCTAAAGATGTTAGGGCTTACGTCGCCGCTTGTGAGGTTTGCGCTAGGTCCAAAACCCCTAGGTCCCGACCTGCGGGCCTACTACGTTCCTTGCCCATTCCCCAGAGACCTTGGACCCATATCTCCATGGATTTTATCACCGATTTGCCTCCATCTCAGGGCAAGTCGGTGGTGTGGGTGGTAGTCGACCGCTTCAGCAAGATGTGCCACTTTGTGCCCCTTAAGAAGCTACCTAACGCCAAGACGTTAGCTTCTTTGTTTGTGAAACACATCCTGCGTCTCCATGGGGCCCCAGTCAATATAGTTTCTGACAGAGGGGTACAATTTGTTTCCTTATTTTGGAGAGCTTTTTGTAAAAAGTTGGAGATTGATCTGTCCTTCTCCTCCGCCTTCCATCCCGAAACTAATGGCCAAACGGAAAGGACCAACCAATCCCTGGAACAATATTTAAGGTGTTTCATCTCTGACTGTCAATTCGATTGGGTCTCATTCCTTCCCCTTGCTGAATTTTCCCTGAATAACCGGGTCAGTAACTCGTCAGGGGTCTCCCCGTTTTTCTGTAATTTCGGGTTTAACCCAAGGTTCTCCTCCGTCTCCCCTGGTTGTTCCAATAATCCTGAGGTAGAGGAGGTTCATCGGGAACTGTGCACTGTCTGGGCCCAGGTTCAGAAGAACCTAGAGGCGTCCCAGAGCGCACAAAAGATTCAGGCGGATAGTAGACGTTCTGCTAACCCCCGGTTTGTCGTCGGGGATTTGGTCTGGTTGTCGTCCAGGAACTTGCGCCTTAAGGTCCCGTCCAGGAAGTTTGCTCCCCGATTTATTGGACCTTATAAGATCATTGAAGTCCTCAACCCTGTATCCTTCCGTCTGGAGCTCCCCCCATCCTTTTGCATACATGACGTCTTCCATGCCTCCCTCCTTAAACGCTGCTCCCCGTCCTGGTCCCCCTCGAGGATACCTCCTGTTCCCGTTCTCACCCCTGAGGGGGTGGAATTCGAGGTGGCCAAGATTATGGACAGTAGGATGGTCCAGGGCTCCCTCCAGTACCTGGTCCATTGGAGAGGATACGGGCCGGAGGAGAGGACTTGGGTACCTGCCCGTGATGTTCATGCTGGGGTATTGATCAGGAGGTTCCACCTCCTCTTCCCCACTAAACCGGGTCCCCTTAGTAAGGGTCCGGTGGCCCCTCATAAAAGGGGGAGTACTGTTAGGGATCTGCCAGGTACTTCATCTAGCTATACTCCTGGGATTAATCAATCCACACCTGAGGCCAGACCTGCTCGACTGACACCATCTCCCACCAACCAGGGTGGCAGGCTCAGGAGTGGGAGAGCCTATCGCGGCCTGGTCTCTCGGAGTTAGCTCCGCCCCCTGCCCTTTATTACCTGCCCTGTGCTCTCCCTCAGTGCTTGTAATTCTTTTGGATTCCTGGCCCCACTGCTGCTTGCTCCAGCCTGCTTCTGCCGTGCTTCTGCCTTGCTGCAGTTCTGCTTGACCTGCTTGCTTGCCCTGGCTTGCTTCTGTCTCCGTGCCTGCTCGGGTGTACTCACTTCGTCCTGTTCCTGACTGTTCGTTCGCCGCCCCGTTTCCTCGTGGCGTTCCGTGGCTACTGCCCCTTCCCTTGCGTGTTCCCTGTTTGTCTTCCTGTGCACTTAGCCAGCGTAGGGACCGCCGCCCAGTTGTACCTCGTCGCCTAGGGCGGGTCGTTGCAAGTAGGCAGGGACAGGGCGGTGGGTAGATTAGGGCTCACTTTCCCTTCACCTCCTTCCTGCCATTACAATAGGCTTGTCACTAAGGAGTTAAAGGCCAAAATAACTGTTTAATGAAAGAATAAAGGACTTGAGATGAGCAAACCTATTAGACACATATCACATTAGGTCCAGATTTCCCAAAAGCTTAAAATTCGTCAAAATGTGAAAGTTTTGGTGTTCGCAGCGCAAGAATTGTCAAAATGGTGGCCACCGGTGAGCGCTCTCCGCCAATTTGCCAATTATATAAAAAAAAGAGGGGAGAAGAGGATTATTTAAAAAAAACAAAAAACTAAACATACTCACCACCTTCCCTGGTCTCCAGACGTGTCCCTGCCGGAAAGTTAGATGACGTAGCTGTGATCGCTGCAGCCAATCCCAGGCCGCAGTGATCACATGGGACAGCTACGTCATCTCACCTGCCGGTAGTGACGTGTCGCTACTGTAGTACAGCGTATGTGTTGATTGTGATTGTTCTTATTTTTGTGAAATCGCATGTACCCTGATTGCCTTGTTTGACCCTCTGCTAACCAATCTGCACTGTGATATTGTAAATACTTATTACTAACACTATAACAGGAGATGTCACTTCTTGTCATATTTGTGACATCATCAGATAAAGTACAGGAAGCCATTGTTACCTCACTGCATGATGCCATAATGACTGTGACTCTATAAGAACTGGGGTTTAGGGGGGGCGACTGCTCAGTCCAGGATATGAAGATAAGCAGACACAAGATACTTCACCATGAGGATCTCACAGAGAATAGCGGAAGCTTCTGATGTTTGTGAAGTCACCAGTCGGAATCCGGAACACTGGAAAAGGAGAACTTCATGCACGAGCCGCATGGCAGGGGAAGAACAACAGGAAAACCGGCGGCTTTGGCTTATATACACGGTGATAGGAGGTTCAGTCATTTACTTTCAGGTTTTGGGACCAAGAAGAAAAACATTAATGTGGAGGAAAATCTGCCGCCATGATGCCAGCAATCTCTAAACATTGAAGGTATGTACATGATATATATGTTCATTTAATCTGAAAATGTGGGATATTTGAGAATTTGGGGTTTGTTATACATTATGGCCCATATTTACTGAGCAGTTTATGTCAGTTTATTTTGTAAGCTTAACCAAATAAAGTTGCAAACGGTGATATGCAACAAATTTGGTGTAAAATGTATCTTTTCTCGTCACTTGACAAATTTAAAAAGTGACTAAAAGTGGGCGTGGTCTCCAAGGAGACGAAGATGAGAACTGTGAGATTGATCAAAATTGTATGTAACGTGACAATTCTATTTATAATTCTATATTTGGTGCTTTCCGATGTCATAATACACTGATTATACAGGTCAAGGTAAATACATGGAATGTATTATGACTTTAGCAAGACCCATGTTTGATGTCCTCCTATAACTCCTCCGTGTCACACATGCTAAGATTCCTTACACGTTATCCCATAGCCTCTCATGGTTGTGTCCTCCTAGACCCTGGACCTTGTTTGGTCTGCATAGAGGCTGAACAGTTCTCAGTGGTCCATGACTATTTTTTGGTGGGATAACAGGGAACGATGGTTTCCCATAGTTCAAGCAGAAGACACCTGCTATATGCTATGTTCACCAGTGAGGCAAACACAAGCTGGGAAGGAGGTAATTGCATGTTACTTGTGGCCATTAGGAGGAGAAAAACTCAAAGGGGGAGGAAATAAATTGTGAGTCTAAGAAGTTGATTGTGTAAAAAGTGGCTTTCAGACCAAAGGCCTAATCCCTGCCCTCCTGGAGTCGGCCATTTGCTTTACACCACATCAGGGACCTGGTATAATGGAACTGGCCTTCTCCTGTGACATAGGAGGGCAGTGTTTTCTTTCTCTTTCACTAGCAGAGGTGACCATAGCCGAGCTGTGATATCCGTAGTCCGATCAGTGGAGGAGCGACCTGCATGATACCGGGACGTCGTGGAGAACATCTGGGATTGGACACCTTCTTATAACTTACTATTCCATATAATGTCGTAGCTATCAGTAAGATGTTATTTAGTTGCATTACAAGCTCTGATCCTGGGTTCTCGGACTGATCGCCTTTTCTCGGGGTCAACAAGGAATTTTCCCCTGTGGCACAAATTGGCTAAACGTGCGCAGGGTTTTTGCCTTCTTCTGGATCAATAGCTTTAGTTAGGAATTTTATTTAAATAAATTGTGTTTAAAAATGAAAGCTCTGTCTCCTCGTCATTTCTCAATATTATATAGCAGTCAGGTATTAGTATATAATATGGGAGGTTATTATGGTTATTTTGCTGCTGATAATCCAATATGGTTGATTCCATGAAGCATTGGATAATATACACATACAGAAGAGAAATACATCATATGATCCATATAAATGCTACTACTATAAAAGGAACACTAAGGATCGATGCACACGATGCATATTACGTGCGTTTTTGCAGAGCGGATATGCGTGCAGCACCTCTGCAGAGTAATACAGTACCAGCATATTCAATGAGATTCCAAGAAATCTCATGTACACGGTACGGTATTTTTCGGGACTGAAATTGACCTGTGGTGTATTGTTTAGAATCCGCAGCATGTCATTTTATCTTGCGTTTCCGCTTGCAAATTCTATTTGTCTAGTGCAGAGGAAAATCCCACCAAAATTTCTCAGCACGAAAAGGCACCGAAAAAATAATCAAATGGGAGAAAACGCACTGAAAAACGCATCACCTTCAGGTGTGTTTTTTTCCTGAGGTTTTGCTGTGTGTTTTCCACAGTAAAATACACAACGTGTGCATGTAGCCTAACGGTAAAAAATACATAAAATTCAAAACAACCCATTTGCTCCTGTTTTGCCTGAGAAATTCTTTTGTGTGGGTCCTAGATCAGCCATTTTCCCCCATCCCTTACTAAGCCACACCCCTCAGCCATCTGCCAGCGAAAATGGAAGAGATTGGAAGGAACATGAAGAGGTTGTCGATGTTGCTGAGAACCCCAGCGATCAGATGTAATCTATGAAAGGCTTTATTTCGCTGCAGTGCCACCACAGGGTTAAAGGGTGACTAAACGTTTGAAAAACTTCTGACATGTCATAGTGACATGTCAGAAGTTTTGATTGGTGGGGGTTCGAGCACTGAGACCCCCACCAATCGCTAGAACGAAGGCGCAGAAGCCCTCGTGTGAGCGCTCAGCTGCTTCGTGTCTGTTCGGCTTTTTCCGGAAAGCCGATGTATCGGAGTACGGGCTCATAGACTTTTTATTGAGTCCGTACACTGATACATTTATTTCTGGAAAAAGCCGAACAGACATGAAGCGTCTGAGCGCTCACACAAGCGCTTCAGCTGCTTTGTTCTAGCGATTGGAGGGGGTCTCAGTGCTTGGACCTCCATCAATCAAAACTTCTGACATGTCACTATGACATGTCAGAAGTTTGTGAAACATTTAAGTTACCCTTTAAGGCAATGACTTACACACTTCAAAACTATGGGCTTTCGGTATAATGCGAGAACGTGCCGATCCTCCAAATTCTAGTTATTGCATTTTCTCACCATTTTCACAGCCATACAAAATCTGAGCAGCATTTTGATATTTGTCACTATTGAATTTGCTGGTCATTAAAGGGCCATACCCTAGTAGATAACTGCTACAATGGCAAATATGTTCCTTATAGAAAATCACTCCCACTTTTGCAGATGTCGTTAGTGCATTGTTGCATTTGTATTTTCTCATAAACCTACCGTTAAATCAGGTGCGATCGAATAAAAATATAAAGCAAGTCCTAAACCTGTAACAACAAATAAAACACTTTTTAATAAATGGGAACGGACTGTTTTAGCAACATGACCAATACTTCTTTATTATTTTAAATAGAGATGAGCGAACCGGGACAACCGAACCCGGTTTCGGTCCGAACTTCCGGAAAAGTTCGGTTCGCAGCGAATCCGAACTTCACCGGGTTCGGCCGAACCCGTTTTGACCGAACCCGGTCAAAAACATTATACAAATCGGCAGCCACTTATCTCTATCAATCACTGATAGAGAAAAGAGGCTGCTGATTAAAAATAAAATAAAAAGCATTTCATACGTACCCGGTCGTTGTCTTGCGGACGAGTCCCTCTTCTTCCTCCAGTCCGACCTTTTCTGACGCGGCAGCCTGTGATTGGCTGCAGAGGCCTCTGCAGCCTGTGATTGGCTGCAGAGGCCGCGGCAGCCTGTGATTGGCTGCAGCGCTCACATGGTCTGCATCGTCATCAAGGAATGTCGTGCCGGATGTCGAGAGGGACGCGTCACCAAGGCAACGGCCAGGAGACCGGACTGGAGGAAGCAGGGAGTTCCCGGTAAGTATGAACGTCTTTTTTTTTACAGGTACTGTGATCGGTAGTCACTGTCCAGGGTACTGAAACAGTTACTGCCGATCAGTTAACTCTTTCAGCACCCTGGACAGTGACTATTTAGGGTATGTGCACACACACTAATTACGTCCGTAATTGACGGACGTATTTCGGCCGCAAGTACCGGACCGAACACAGTGCAGGGAGCCGGGCTCCTAGCATCATAGTTATGTACGATGCTAGGAGTCCCTGCCTCTCTGCAGGACAACTGTCCCGTACTGTAATCATGTTTTCAGTACGGGACAGTAGTTCCACGGAGAGGCAGCACAGAGTTCACAGCAGCACAGAGTATTTCAGGAGAGGAGCGTGCAGATTCAGTGCTGCTGTGAACTCTGCTCTTACCATTACGTAGCTCAGTCTGTTACCTCTCCTCCACTCCTGTCCTCAATAACACCTTCACATGATTGGCAAGTCACCACCCCGCACAAGATCCGCATGCTCATCTCCTGAAATACTCTGTGCTGCTGTGAACTCTGCTCTTACCATTACGTGGTGACTTGCCAATCATGTGAAGGTGTTCTTGAGGACAGGAGTGGAGGAGAGGTAACAGACTGAGAGCTACGTAATGGTAAGAGCAGAGTTCACAGCAGCACTGAATCTGCACGCTCATCTCCTGAAATACTCTGTGCTGCCTTAAACTCTATGGACAGGTCAGGATCCTGTTTCTTTTAAATGCTGCACTGTAGCGCAGCCTTATATAGTGGATCGAGCGGGTTCCCCAGCAGCATTTAAAAGAAACCGTGTTTGTGTATGTGTGTGTTTGTGTATATATGTGTGTTTGGGTATGTGACTTTGTCTGTTTTTGTTTTTATATGTGTGTTTGTGTATATGTGTGTGTGTGTGTGTGTGTGTGTATATATGGGTGTGTTTGTGTATATGTGTTTGTGTATGTTTGTGTATATATGGGTGTATTTGTGTATATGTTTGTGTGTAGATGTTTGTGTGTGTTTTTGTATGTGTGTGTGTTTGTGTATATGTGTGTATATGGGTGTGTGTTTGTGTGTATATATGGGTGTTTGTGTATATGTGTTTGTGTATATGTGTTCATGTATGTGTGTGTATAACTGTGTGTGTGTGTGTTTGGATATGTGTGTTTTTGTTTGTATATGTGTGAGTTTGTGTATATGTGTGTGTGTTTGTCTGTTTATGTGTGTGTGTGTGTGTATATCTTGTTGTGTTTGTGTATATGTGTGTGTCTGTGTATGGTTGTTTGTGTGTGCGTGTGTGCGTGTATATATGTGTGTAGGTGAGTAGAAGTATTGGTATTGTTCACATTGATAACTGTTTTTTTATGTTGTTGCAGATTTTGATGTACCGATTGGACTACATCTTCGATTCGTTGGACTACTGCGTAGATCTACGTTTTTTCAAATTTTAATAAAATGGTTAACGAGGGTTTTGTTGGGGATTTCTTATTTCAATAAAAAAGAATTGTCTTTGTGTTTTTTTTAAAACTTTATTAGTGCCTAGATAATGGCAGTTGGCTGATTGACAGCGTCCATTATTAAGGCGGTACTTAGTGTTAGCCGGTGCAGAGGCTAGCACTAACCACCCATTATTACCCCGGTACCCACCACCACCAGGGGTGCCGGGAAGAGCTTGGTACGATCCAGTACCTGACCATCTGTTGTGATGGTCGGGTACTGGGGCGGCCGTAGGCTGGTATTATGAGGCTGGGAAGGGCCAAAATCAGTGGACCTTCCCACCCTTGTAATGCTAGGCTGCTGCTGCTGTGTTGTATCGGGCTGGTTATAAAAATGGGGGGGACCCCCACGTCGTTTTTTTTTTTTGAATTTAACAAATTTAGCAATAGACGGGTCCCCGACATTTTTAATAACCTGCCATATACAAGGCCGCAGCAGTCTGGCATTACATTGGTGGGAAGGGCCACTGGTTTTGTCCATTCCCAGGCTAATAACACTGTGTTGTATGTGGCTGGTTATGATAAATTGGGTGGAACCCCATGTCTTTTTAAAAAAAAAAAATAAATAAATAATTTAAAAAAATGACGTGGGGTCCCCCCCACTTTTATAACCAGCCAGATACAACACAGCAGCAGCAGCCTAGCATTACAAGGGTGGGAAGGTCCACTGTTTTTGGCCCTTCCCAGCCTCATAATACCAGCCTGCGGCCGCCCCAGATCCCGACCATCACAACAGATGGTCGGGTACTGGATCGTACCTGGCTCTTCCCGGCACCCCTGGTGGTGGTGGGTACCGGGGTAATAATGGTGGTTAGTGTTAGCCTCTGCACCGGCTAACACTAAGCCTCGCCTTAGTAATGGATGTTGTCACTCAGACAGCGGCCATTACTAAAGTGGTAGTAATAAAAATTGAAAATAAAAAGACAAAGATATAGATAAAATATTTTATTGAAATAAAGCACCCCCAACACAACCCTCATTAACCATTTTATTGTAGAAAAAAAAACGTCATCTAAGTAGTCCTCGAAACCGACGTAGTCCAAACACCAAACCTGTAAAAAAAAAAAATGAAATAAAACATGTCGTAGGCTTAGATTCAGTTTAATGTGTGATACTGACTGTTATACCATGTATAGAAGCATGCCGTGAAGTTGACTTAGATACAGGGCGCCAGCAGACAGTATCATACATGGCCATACAGACATATATACAAACAAACATACATGCAAACATACATGCATACATATATACAAACATACATACAAGCATGCACATATATACATGCAAATATACATACATGCAAACATACACACATATATACATGCAAACTATCATACATACATGCATACACACACACACACACACATGAAAACATACATACATACAAACAAACATGCAAAGATACATACATACATATATACAAGCATGCACAAATATACATGCAAACATAAATACATGCAAACATAATTACATACATGCACATATATATATAAACATACATGCAAACATGCATGCAAAAATAAAAACATGCAAACATACATACATGCACATATATACATACATACATGACAACATACATACATGCAAACATACATACATACATACATGCAAACATACATACACACATGCAAACATATATACAAGCAAATATACATACAAACATGCACATGTATACATACATGTCAACATACATGCAAACATACATGCACATATATACATACATACATACATGACAACATACATACATGCAAATATATACATGCAAATATACATACATACACACATGCACATATATACATACATGACAACATACATACATACATACATGACAACATACATATATATATATATATATATATATATATACACACATGCAAATATACATACAAACATGCATACATACATACATGCAAACATACATTCATGCAAACATACATTCATGCAAACATACATACATACATACATACAAATATACATACACACATGCACATATATACATACATGACAACATACATGCAAAAATACATACATGCAAACATACACACATGCAAACATACATGCAAATATATACATGCAAATATACATACAAACATGCACATATATACATGCATGCCAACATACATGCACAGATATACATACATACATACATACATGACAACATACATACATGCCAACATACATGCCAAAAAAAAATAATAATACGTTCATACTTACTTTCCTCCTGTCCGGCCTCCAGCGATGACGTTTCATCCATGTCGCCGCTGCAGCCTGTGATTGGCTGCAGAGGCGGTCACGTGGGATGAAGCGTCATCCTGACGTGCGTGACCGCCACTACAGCCTCTGATTGGCTGCAGCGGCGAAAGGGATGAAACGTCATCGCTGGAGGCCGGACAGGAGGAAAGTAAGTACGAACGTATAATTTTTATTTTTTTATTACATTTAAATTGTATTTTCCGCGCGCCGAGCATGTACTGTGAAGGTTGCTGAAAGAGTTAGTGCAGCCCATTAACTCTATCAGCACCCCGGACAGTAGCATGCTCGGCGCACGGAAGTGACAGGTTCGGTCAGAACTAGTTCGGCGAACTAGCCGAACCGAACTTTTGATAAGTTCGCTCATCTCTAATTTTAAAGAAAAGCCCTCAATGGCTCAACAGCGGGAATCATCCCACGATAAATAGGAGAGGCAGGAAAGTGAGAGGTGTACACTCCCCTGGCGGTATTGTGCTGGGGGACACGACAACCTGGTAGTCATAAAGATGTCAATGTAGTCCAAGTGCTGGTTCGGGGGACTACTAGCCACTAGTGTCCCAGGCAGAGAATAATCAGTATCGAATGCTGAGATGCACTAGGATATTTTGAGTGCAAGACGGTGAAAAATTACCCTTTACGAAGGCGCTGTTTCCTTTGTGATATTAAGGATGATCCTCTGGAGTCATGCAAATGTTAACCTTTTATTAATATCGTAACATGCAACATGTTTCAGAGCCGAACCGGCTCCTTCATCGACATTTGACCTATACTTATGTCATAGACAGGAAGCGGGAGTATGGAGCAGGCTCACGGCTCCATCATCTAAGCTGTTAGAAAGGGAGAGGCGGCCTCCTCTGACAGCCCATCGGGTGCAGATCGTCATCATGGCAGCCTGGGGGCCAAATGAAGGCCTCCAGGTCTGCCATCTTTGTACTCATATTAAGCTCTGCCAGCGACAGCGTTTAATAAAATCCTATGAAAATCATGTTTTACTGCAATACGTTTTTATTGCACTATATATTGCAAACGATCCAATGGTCACTGGTTCAAGCCCCCTATGGGGACTAATAAAAAAAAAGTAAAAAACGGTTAAAGTTTTTTTATGTACAAAAAATTATTAAAAGTTTAAAAAAAGCCATGTAAAAAATAAATTATAAAAACACAGCTGGTATTACAACCATCTGTAAAAGTCAGAACTATTAGGGCATGCCCAGGCGTGGCGTATCTCTCTCAATTACTGGTGCACACACGTAGTCACCCGTAATTACGGGAGCCCCATTGACTTCCTCAGTCTGGCTGTAGACCTAGAAATACATAGGTCCAGCTTGAATGAAGAAATGTCATGTTAGTAAAACCAATACGCTCCGCAGCACACATAACATCTGCGGACTTCATTGCGGAATTTTTACTCTCCATTGAAGTCAATGGGGAAATTCCGTAATGAGTCCGCAACAAGTCTGCGACACGTCCGCAACAACCATTGTATGCTGCGGTAAACAAATTCCACACCGCAGCCTATTCTCCACAGCGGAATTGTCCGCAACGTATAAACGAACACAACTAAAAAGCTGTGGAAGGCAATGGAGAAACGTGTACGCTGCGAATTTCCGCTGCGGACTGTCCGCAGCGGAATTCCAGAGCAATTCCGCCACGTCTGGTCATGCCCTTACAATTTCACGTTACTTAATCTGCAGGGTGAACGCTGTAAAAAGATAAAAATGCCAGAACAGCTGGTTTTGATCACCTCATCTCCCACAAAAAAATGGAAAAAAAGTGATCAAAAGATTTATGTACCCTACAATGGTCCCAATAAAAACTATAGCTCGCTCCGCAAATAACAAGCCCTCACATTGTTTAATTGATGGAAAAATAAAAAAGTTATGGCTCTCATAACATTGCAACACAAAAAATGTTTTTCTTAACAATACGTTTTTTCTTTATCCAAGTAGAAAAACATAAAAAAACGACATAGGTTTGCTATTGCTGTAATTGTACCACAAAATAAAGTTAACATGTCGTTTTTATTGCATAGTGAACACCGTAAAAACTAAACCCAAAAAACAGCGGAGGAATCACTGTTTTTTTCCATTCCAACCCACAAATAATTTTTTTCTAGATTTCAAGTACATTATATTGTGAAAATTAAGGAAGGAGGGAAAGGAAAAAGCACAAATGAAAATCCGATAAATGGCTGTGGCGGGAAGGGGTTTATGTGCAATAGTAGAAAAAAAATACATATTTGGTATCGCCGTAATCTTACTGGCCCATAGAATAAAGGTAACATATTATTTATGCAGCAGGGTGAATGGTGCAGGTTTAAAATGTTGTAATGTGCAACAGAGATTAAAAAATAAAAAAAAACTACACAAATTAATTATCGCTATACTCATAACGACCCGCAAAATATAGTTATTTTTGTCGCACAAAGAATAAATCAAAAAAATTAAATAAAAAAATACAATTTGTTTTGCAAAAAACAAGCCCTTATATGGCTACGTCGACAGAAAATGTAAAAAGTTATGGCCCACGGAAAGTAGTGATAAAAAAATAAAATAATTACTGCATCCCTCTTAGTGACCGCCAATACGCCTTTTCATGGCGGCTACTAAGGGGTCTTAGGCTAAGCCGCCACCGCTTTTTCACGGCAGCCTAGTCCAAGTCCTGATGACTGCCGGATCTTGCTCCAATGGTAGCCATAGAAGTTTACTTAGATCGGGGCCGTTTAACCCCTTAAATGCTGTGGTCAATAGCGACCACGGCATTCAAGTCATTTACAGAGGGAGGGAGCTCCCTCTGTCACCCATCGTCGGCCCACAAATGCAATACTGAGTATACCAAAGCATTATATCTGCGATCAAAAGATCTAGTGGGACTAAAAAAAATAAGTAATAAATGTTAAATAAAAATTATTAATAAAGATTACAGTAAATAAAACAATAAACCATTTTTTCCATTTAAAAGGGGTTTTATCTATTAAAAATGTAAAAAAGAAATAAAAGTACACATATATTGGATCGCCACGACCGTAATGACCCAAACAATAAAGTTAATATGAAATTTAAACTGCAAGGGGAACACCGTAAAAAAAAAAAAAAAAAATTATGGCAGAATTGCTATTTTTTTCCATTGCCCCCCAAAAGTTCTATATACAACACCAGAACAAAGCTCATTACATATATACAGCTCCGGAACAAGCTCATTACATATATACAACACCAGAACAAGCTCATTACATATATACAACACCAGAACAAAGCTCATTACATATATACAGCACCAGAACAAAGCTCAGTGCATATATACAGCATCAGAATCAAGATCAGTACATATATAAAGTGTCAGAACCAAGCTCAGTACATAAATACAGTGCCAGAACCAAGCTCAGTACATATATACAGTGCCAGAACCTAGCTTAGTACATAAATACAACACCAGCACAAATACAGCTCAATTAATTGCAACCCCTGCAGAATAGGTTTGCACTAAATTGTATACAGCTCCCAGCTTGGCCCAAACAATGTTAACGATATGCTGGGAGTGGCTGTTTCACACAAAAAATCATACCACCCATCATCTTGCAGCAGATCATACAGTGACTACAGTAGATTAGAGGCAGAATAAACATTTACATTAAGTGACTCACCAGTGACGATCTCCGATTCTAGTTGTTCTTTTTCACTTTTTTTCCCCATCTGGTGACTTCTCCCGGCCACAGCCCATTTCTGCAGTTTGCAACTCCATGTCTCCAGCTTGCAACTCCATGTCTCCAGCTTCTCACTGTTCAAACATTTCTGCACCTATAAACAAAGATAAAGTTATCATGGTGCCAGACACTGCACACCTAAATATAATAGCACCATACACTGCACCTCTAATTATAATAGCAACATACACTGTCCCCTGATTACGATAGCACCATACACTGCACCTCTAATTATAATAGCACCATACACTGTGTCCCACACACACACACACACACACACACCGTGCCCCCTGTAGATAGTGCCCTCCATAGAGCCCCCTGTAGATAGTGCACTACATAGAACTTCCTGTAGATAGTGATCCCGTAGAGCCCCTGCTAATAGTGCCCCACATACAGCCCCTGTAGATAGTGTCCCACATGTAGCCCCCCTTGCAGATAGTTCCCCATATATAGCTTCCCTGTAGATAGTGCTACACATATAGCCCACCCCTGCATATAATGTCCAACATATAGCCCATCCCTGTAGATAGTGCCCTACATATATCTCCCCTTATAGTGCTCCACATATAGCCCACCCCTGTATATAGTGCCACACATATAGCTCCCCTATAGTGCTCCACATATAGCCCACCCCCGTATATAGTGCCTCACTAACAGCTCCCCATATATTGCTCCACATATAGCCTACCCCTGCATATGGCCAACCCCTGTATATAGTGCCTCACATATAGCTCCCCATATAGTGCTCCACATATAGCCCACCCCTGTATATAGCCCCCTCTGTAGATAGAGCTGACCTCTGTATATAGCCCCCCTGTAGATAGAGCTGACCTCTGTAGATAAAGCCCCCACCCTGTAGATAATATTACTCACATTTTTATTAGAATAAAAAAAAAACTTGACACACTCCCGCTCCCACGCCGTCCAGTGGCAATGTAGACCTGCTATCTTCTGAGCAGGTCTGCTGGAGTTACATCCTCGCGCTGCTTGCGTCGTTGAAAGGCGCCGATTGACATGGTAAGTCATTCTGCTCTGCCAATCAACGGCTTTCATAGACGCAAGCATCGCGCCGCTTGTGTCTATGAAAGGCAGTGATTGGCAGGGCACTATGACTTGCCCTGTCAATCAGTGCCTTTCAACAATGCAAGTGGCGCAAAGAAGTAACCACATCGCTTGAGTCGTTGAAAGGCGCTGAATGGCCGGGCACAGAACGTACCCATCCATTAATCTAATACAGTGCAGGAGGGGGTGGCGGTGGCTGGTGTTGGCATTGGCGCCGCCACCCCTCTTAGAGAGGTAGTAGGGCGCAGTCATGGACGGTGAAGTCCTGGCAACCCCCCCACTTTCCCCCTTAGTTGCGCCCGGGGCACATGCCCCACCTGCCCCCCCTAGCTACGCCCCTGCATGTACCCCAAAAAAGTACCACAAAAAACAAGCCCACATATTACTAAATTGACGGAAAAATTAAAAAGTGACGATGCAAAAACAAATAATTTCAGTTCAAATGTTTTTTTTATTGTGCAAAAGTCGTAAAACATAAAAAACCTATACATATGTGGTATCACCGTAATCGTACCGACCCATAGAATAAAGGTAACATGTTATTTACGCCGCACGGTAAACAGCATAGAACAATGGCGGAATTGCTGGGTTTTTTTTCTATTCCCCTCCAATAAAAGTTAATCAAAAAATTATATGTACCCGAAATGGTGCCATTAAAAATTACAAATGACTTGTTTGCTCCATGGTTAAATAATTAATTAATTATTTCATTATTAAAAAATACAACTAATTCCACAAAAAAAAAAGTCCTCGGCTATGTCGATGCAAAAATAAAAATGTTATAGCTCTTCAAATGCGACGATGGAAAAACGAAAAAAATAGCTTGGAAATTAAGGCCTAAATAGGCTGGTCACTAAGGAGTTAAAGCCCAAAATAACTGTTTAATAAAAGAATAAAGGACTTGAGATGAGCAAACCTATTAGACACATATCACATTAGGTCCAAATTTCCAAAAAGCTTAAAATTAGTCAAAATGTGAAAGTTTTGGTGTTCGCAGCGCAAGAATTGTCAAAATGGTGGCCACTGGTGAGCGCTGTCCACCAATTGGCCAATTATATAAATAAAAGAGGAGAGAGAAGGATTATTAAAAAAAATTAAATAAACTAAACATACTCACCACCTTCCCTGGTCTCCTGACGTGTCCCTGCCGGAAAGTGAGATGACGTAGCTGTGATCGCTGCAGCCAATCCCAGGCCACAGTGATCACATGGGACAGCTACGTCATCTCACCTGCCGGTAGCGACGTGTCGCTACTGTAGTACAGCGTATGTGTTGATTGTGTTTTTTTTTATTTTTGTGAAATCGCATGTACCCTGATTGCCTTGTTTGACCCTCTGATGTCTTCAAGGACTGCAACAAACTTAGATTCAGTCCTAGAAGACGTTAAATAGTCTGATAGGCCTATCGGGGGACTTGCGATTCGCAAAACGAATTTGGACCGAAACGAACGGCCGATTTAAAAGAAAATTCGCTCATCGCTATTAAGGACTCTGCACTGCAAGGCAGCAATGCTAACCAATCTGCACTGTGACATTGTAAATACTTATTATTAACACTATAGCAGGAGATGTCACTTCTGGTCATATTTGTGACATCATCAGATAAAGTACAGGAGGCCATTGTTACCTCACTGCATGATGTCATAATGACTGTGACTCTATATGAACTGGGGTTTAGGAGGGGCGACTGCTCAGTCCAGGATATGAAGATAAGCAGACACAAGATACTTCACCATGAGGATCTCACAGAGAATAGCGGAAGCTTCTGATGTTTGTGAAGTCACCAGTCGGAATCCGGAACACTGGAAGAGGAGAACTTCATGCACGAGCCGCATGGCAGGGGAAGAACAACAGGAAAATCGGGGACTTTGGCTTATATACACGGTGATAGGAGGTTCAGTCATTTACTTTCAGGTTTTGGTACCAAGAAGAAAAACAGTAATGTGGAGGAAAATCTGCCGCCATGATGCCAGCAATCTCCAAACATTGAAGGTATGTGCATAATATATATGTTCATTTAATCTGAAAATGTGGGATATTTGAGAATTTGGGGGTTTGTTATACATTATGGCCCATATTTACTGGGTAGTTTATGTCAGTTTATTTTGTAAGCTTAACCAAATAAAGTTGCAAACGGTGACATGCAACAAATTTGGTGTCAAATTTATCTTTTCTCGTCACTTGACAAATTTAAAAAGTGACAAAAAAAGTGCCATTTATTAAAGTAAACTATGTTAAAATGGCACAAATTTTGCCCTTATTATTTTATTGCAGGGAGGAGATTTGAACGAGCGGCTGAAGATGAAGATGAGAACTGTGAGATTGATCAAAATCGTATGTAACGTGACAATTCTATTTATAATTCTATATTTGGTGCCTTCCGATGTCATAATACACTGATTATACAGGTCAAGGCAAATACATGGAATTAGAGATGAGCGAACCGGGAGAACCGACCCCGTTTTCGGTCCGAACATCGCGAAAAGTTCGGTTCGCAGCGAATCCGAACTTCACCGGGCTCGGCCGAACACGTTTTGACCGAACCCGGGCGGGCAGAAAAAATCTTACAAAAATATTATACTAATTGGCAGCCACTTGTCTCTATCAATCACTGATAGAGAAAAGAGGCTGCTGATTAAAAATAAAATAAAAAGCATTTCATACATACCCGGTCGTTGTCTTGGTGACGAGTCCCTCTTCTTCCTCCAGTCCGTCCTTCTTTCCTGACGCGGCAGCCTGTGATTGGCTGCAGTGGCCGCTGCAGCCCATGATTGGCTGCAGAGGCCGCGGCAGCCTGTGATTGGCTGCAGAGGCCGCGGCAGCCTGTGATCGGCTCTGCTCCGAGACTCTGGAATTCCCTGACATTGTTGTCCATATATGAACAGCGATGTCTGGGGCTTCCCCAGAGCCGGAGTCCCGGGCAGAGCGCTAGTAGGCTCTTCCTGGGACTCCAGCTGGGCTCCTGACATGCCTGGGACTCCTGCTCTGGGGAAGCCCCTGACATCATTGTCGATGTATGGACAGCGATGTCAGAGGCTTCCCCAGAGTCCCGGAGCAGAGCCGATAATAGCGCTCTGCCCGGGACTCCGCTCTGCGGAAGACCCTGACACACTGTTCATATATGGGCAGCTATGTCAGGGAATTCCACCGAGTCCCAGAGCAGAGCCTGTACTAGCGCTCTGCCCGGGACTCCGGCTCTGGGGGAGCCCTAGACATCGCTGTTTGTATGTGGACAACGATGTCAGGGAATTCCAGAGTCTCAGAGCAGAGCCGATACTAGCGGCTCTGTGTCCCGCGTGTAAGGGTGCTCTCATACTTACCTCTCCCTGGGGGGCCAACGCAGGAATGCGGGCTTGTCGGCCCGCTCAGAAGTCGGCTCCGGACGAAGGAGCGTCTTGGGCGTCATGGCAACGGCCGCACTGCCGACAGCCATGACGCATGCGCCCAACGGCAAACAGGGCGAAGTCTCGCGCTGTGGGACTTGGAGGAGGAGAGAAGAGGAGGGACACGGCCGGATGACAGGGAGCGCGGCAAGCGAGGGGGGCGGAGCAAGCGAGTGGCGCGAAAAAGGAGTAGGACGGAGAGGTGACGAGAGACAAGAGGAGAGGTTTAAGAGAGCAGGTGTCCGGACCGGAGAGAGAGACCGCCGAACAGGGGTCCGGACAGGGAAAGTGAGCTGCAAGGAATGTCGCCGGGAGAGAGGAGGCAGGAGCCTGACAGCACGTGGACTCCCCACTGCAGCCTTGGAGACAGAGGACAAAAGAACAGCACGGGTGTTGCTGCTACAACCCTTCAGAAGAACAGAGGACTGGCCGGAGCACAAGGAGTGTGCCAACAGCCACAGGTACCATGCCCAGACCTTAAGACCCCTGACCAAGAGCTAGAGTCCCGTCTTAAAGAAAGTGCCCTTGTCCTAGTCAGTGACTGTTTCCTGGAGTGACGTCCCTCGCTAATTACCGCCACCGTACGCCCAGAAGACTAGTCCCAAAAGGGACAAACAACTCATCCTGAGCTATTCCCAAAGGCAAGGCAGACTTGCTAGCTTATTAACCGCACCAGTGTCCCTGCGTGTCCTCCAGAGTAAAGCACTGCATGTAACCCTTGCATGGAACTGTTGCTGATAAAGCACCGCATGTAACCCTTGCATGGAACTGTTGTTGATAAAGCACCGTATGTAACCCTTGCATGGAACTGTTGTTGACAAAGTACCGCCTGTAATACTTGCATGGAATTGTTGGTGATGAATCTTGCTGGAACAGGAGCAGGCAGAAGGAACGGCCGGGTTGACGGAACTTTATCGGACTATTAGCTGGACTTCGTGTAAACCTTAGCGTCAGCCCGCCAGTTCAGTTGCGTCCTAGGGGGTCCACCATTCGGACCACCGACTGTGGAGAGAGAGGGTTGTCATGAAAGGTAGCGGATAGCTCCGCAAGGACCCGTGATGGTGCTGCTAGTAGGTACGTTAGTCGCTGATTCCCACAACGCGACCCGTGGGCCGAGAGTGTGACTCTTACCCTAGGGTAGGCTGCCAGTAGCGGGTAGCTCCCGCCGTGACTGACCGCGGCGTGTCCCTAGCCAAGCCGGCAACGTGGGGTCAGTCACAACCTCTCTGCGGGGGACTTCCAGCGGGATCGAAGTCCTCAACCTCAGGATTCCTGTCTGCTCCATAGAAGAAGATTTACTGTTATCTGCTCGCTGAAGTAAAGAAGTATAAAAGAAAAAGGTGTGTCTCTGTCATTTCGTAGCGACAGCGGTAGTTCCTCCTACATAAATTGTCGTAGTCGGCAGGATCCGAAACCTCGCCGCGATGGAACCGTCCAGCAGCGGGACATTACCGCCGACCCAACTGTCATGATTCCCATGGGGGCCGCCCTAATGAACATTCCCAAGTTTGACGGGAAGTGTGTATCGATCGCGGACTGGACGGAACGAGTTCGTACTGCGGCCCGGTTATTCCAGATACCGGTGACCCACCAAGCCGACCTGGCCTTCAACTCACTCGAAGGGGACGCGAGACAAGCTGTCTTGGTTTTACCGCTGGAACACCGTGACACGCTAGAAGCAATCATCAGCCGATTGGAATCCCTCTATGGAGATGTCACTTCAGCCGCCGACCTCCGGAAGAAATTTTATACCAGGGTACAGAGGAACGGGGAATCACTCCAGCAATTCGCTGTAGGATTACAAGGAATGTGGAGTCGACTAGTACGGAAGGATCCCGCGGGGTGCGCAGCCTTAACAGAGCCGGACCGAATAGTGCGAGACCAGTTTGTATCCGGGCTAGACAGCCGGACCCTGAGGTGCGCCGCGAGAGACCTCGTCCGGGTAACCCCCGCCGCCACAATGAGTGAGGTGTTACGAGAAGCACTCGAAGTTCATCGAGAGGAGTTGGGAGAAGCGAGTATGGCCCTGCAAAAAGTGGGTGCACCTGAGCCATCTGCAAGGGAGACCGGACGGCCAGAAGCGGTGTTCACAGAATTCGCCCGGGATGTCAAGAAGGCTATTCGGGAATAGAAGACCGATGTCGCTCAATTAAGAGTAATGGCCGATTGACAGGAATATCTTTCTCGTCCACCCCGATCGACACAAGGAGGGCCTCGACGCTGTTGGCAGTGTGATAAGCCGGGCCATTTCGCCAGAGATTGCAGGATGAGACGCTACCCAAGACGGGAACAGCCACCTTTAAACTAAGGTACCCCGCCGCTGAGGGCCAAGCTGCGGGCATTCCATCGACGGGCCCAAAAGAAAGGGTGGAACTTTTGACAGGAAAATGCCCCGTAGTTACAGCCATGATCGGGGGGGTTAACGTTCCTTGCCTTATCGACACTGGGTCGGAGGTAACCACCATGACTTATCAGTTGTTCCATGAACAGTTCCAAGGTCGACAGACTCTAGAAGCCCCTTGGATTGAACTTACGGCGGCTAATAGCCTGCCAATTCCCATTGCCGGTGTTACGTGGTTAGAATTAGAAGTATTTAATCGTAATTTTCCCCGTGCTGGTATTGTGGTAGTACATAATTGTGCAAGGCCGGGTATACCTGTTATAATTGGCATGAATGTGTTGCAGGAAATACATGGTATGATGTTCAACGAGACGAGCGGTGCCCGGTGGGAGGAGCTGGCAACCGATCGGACCGCCCGGCAAGCTTTGTTTCAGGTGCATCAAATCTGCCAATGACAGGCTGACTTGAAGACGCTACAGGGCCGAGTGGGGTCGGTGAGGGCCCCAGGTAAGGCGGTGCTGCAAGTACCACCTCTACAGGAAGTCGCCATTCCCCTCTCCGTAGGGACTCATCATCGCTTAAAGGATGCCATGGTCATGGTGGAACCCATGCGAAGTCTCAAGAGTACGCCACCCTGGGTGGTAGGAAGAACGGTGTGTCGGATAACCAAAGGAATGGCGACCGTCAGAGTGCTGAATCCGACCCAAGGGGTGATTGAGATACTGGCCGGCATGGTGCTAGCTAATGTTGAGATGGTGAGGCCCGAGGACGTGACGGACCCGGCCATGGCCGAAACGTTAAAAGAGACATCGTCGAGAGATGAAGGGAGTGAGGCCGACGTGAACGAGCAGACTGATCGACTGTGGCGCGAACTGGACGGAATAGCCCCGGATACCAAGTCAGAGGAGCAACTGAGGACGCTTCTGCAATGCTTCGGCTGGGTTTTCGCTCAGCATGAAGAGGACTTTGGGTGCACCACTACCATCGAATACGGGATTAACACGGGGGCGGCGCCGCCCATCAGAGAGTGATATCGCAATATACCCCCCGCGCTGTATCGAGAGGTAAAAGAGCTCCTCCAGAAGATGTTAGACGGACAGGTGATTCGAGAGAGTCAGAGCCCATGGGCAGCCCCGATTGTGCTGGTAAGGAAGAAGGATGGGTCGCTCCGGTTTTGTGTGGATTACCGCAAGTTGAACGCCTGTACTCATAGGGATGCCTACCCACTGCCCCGAGTGAAAGAATCATTAACCGCCATGCAGGAGGCTCGGTACTACACGACGCTCGATTTAGCAAGTGGGTACTGGCAGGTACCCATGAAGGAAGCGGATAAGGAGAAGACGGCGTTCATCACTCCCTCAGGCTTGTTCGAATTCAACCGGATGCCGTTCGGGCTAACAAATGCGCCCAGTACTTTCCAACGGCTAATGGAGCATTGTCTGGGAGATCTAAATTATGAGTCAGTCTTGATCTATTTGGACGATATTGTCAGTTTTTCAAAGACCTTCCCAGAACACCTGCGGCATCTACAGGTCGTGTTGGAACGATTGGGAAGGTATGGACTCAAACTAAAACCCAGCAAATGCCGACTGGGCCGCCAGCAGATCAAATACTTAGGCCATGTCGTGAATGCAACAGGAATTGCACCTGACCCAGATAAGATTAAAGCCATACAGGAGTGGGCCATTCCGCAGAACACCACGGAAGTACGAGCCTATCTCGGGTTGGTCGGTTACTATCGGAGGTACATCCGAGACTTCTCCAAAATTGCAAGTCCTCTGAATCAGCTCCTCTGTGGACAACCCACCCAAAAGAAGGGGAGCCGAAGCCCCAGTGTAGTGGAACAATGGCAGGAGCCACAACAAGCGGCATTCGAAGCATTGAAGGCACGACTGGTGACCGCACCCATCCTCGCTTTTGCAGACTTCGCCCAGCCATTCCGGCTGTACACTGATGCCAGCCTGAAGGGACTGGTAGCGGTCCTGGCCCAGCAGCAAGGGGACGTTGAACGTGTCATCGCCTATGGTAGTCGTAGTCTGCGACCGTCAGAACGCAATCCAACCAATTACAGCTCGTTCAGGCTTGAGTTATTGGAGTTATTGGCCATCGTGTGAGCTGTTACCGTACGGTTTGCCAAATACCTGGTCGGAAGTCAAGTGGAAATTTACACAGATAACAATACCCTGGCGTATCTTGGAACGGCAAAACTGGGAGCGATGGAACAACGATGGATAGCCCGACTGGCTCGATTCAACTATACCATTCGTTACAAGCCCTGTAAGAACCATACCAACGCAGATGCACTCTCCCGACAGCCGTGTGAGACCCCGTGTGGTTCATCCCCCACTGCAGCAGCAGCAGGTAGTGACAGCAATACAAGGGATTGAGGATCTTACTGAGATGTATGATAGGGCCGAGTGGAAGAAGCGGCAGCAGCAAGACCAGGACATCCAAACCATCGACAAGTGGGTGCGTCGGCAGGGAAGGCCCACGGCAGCGGAGTGAAGAAGGTTGTCAGCACCAGCTAAAGCATTGGTTCGGCAGTTGGAGCGACTGGAACACCATGATGGAGTATTGTACAGAAGAGTGTGGGCCCCACGGGAATCTCGCGATAAATAGCAGTTGGTATTGCCCATCGCCGATGTCAAACCTGTGTGCAAGTGGATGCACGAGAACCGAGGTCATTTCGCTGTGGAAAAGACTGTACAGATCATCCGGAATCACTTCTATGCTCCAAACTTGGAAAGAATAATGGAAGATGTCTACAAGGAATGCACGGAGTGTGTCCTGCACAAAGCGACGGAACAGCCGGAGAGGCCCATGACCATCGTGACGGGTGAGCCCCTAGAACTGCTGACGATAGACTTTTTAACAGTCCAAGAAGTTACTTCAGGGCACCGATATGCGTTAGTATGCTTGGACCATTTTTGCGAAATTTGCCGTGGTGATTCTTACGGGGGACCAGACTGCGACGACTACCGCGGCTGCACTGTGGAAGTATGTCATCCATCCGTATGGGTGCCCCAGACGCATCTTGTCGGATCAAGGACCGAATTTTGAGTCTGATCTCTTCCAGGAGCTGTGTATCTTACATGGAATTCGGAAATCCAGAACGACCCCATATCACCCCCAAGGGAATGGGGCTTGCGAACGATTCAAACGCACCTTACTCGGCCTACTAAAGACCACCGGGGATGAACGACAGGAACGGTGGCCTGAATATGTGGACGACCTGGTATGGGTCTATAACAACACTGTGCATCGAACTACCGGGTATATACCATATCAATTAATGTTCGGCCGACCAAGCCAAGAGTTCCTTTGGATCTTCTGTTAGAGACGCCGGAGGTGGAAGTCAATCGATCACCGTCACAATGGGTACAGGAACATCAATGACGGTTGAGCGCCGCAAAGGGCGAAATGGAGAGAGCTCGGCCCACGGAGAGCTTGCCCCTCATGGAAGAACCCCAGTGAGCATTTCATACAGGGGATCGGGTGCTTGTGCGGAATTGCAGGGCGGCACGTGGCCATAAGCTGGAACCCCGATGGGAGAGGAAACCATATGTGGTGGTAAAACGCATTGACCCCGGGCTTCCTGTGTATGAAGTGAAACCAGAGGGTGACCAGGGACCGAGCAGAAGGCTGCATCACAACCTGTTGCGGCCATGTACCTTTCTGACACCAGAATCCGTCACGTCATAAAGGCAAGAACAACCGCAGAGTGCTCCGCCGACAAATATTGACGAAGATTGGTGGTTGGTGGTTCCATCAGACGACCTTAGCGTACCCTGGGCGTCACGACCGACAGGGTCAGAGAAGCCAACCGAGTGCGTGGAAACACCTGCAACGGAAGTGAATCGTGCACTGCGTTACCCCCAGAGGTGTACTCGCAACCGACAACCGGCCTATTTGCAAGACTATGAAGTTTAGTGCAGAGGACTGCACTTGATAACCAAGGGGGAAGTGTAAGGGTGCACTCGTACTTACCTCTCCCTGGGGGGCCAACGCAGGAATCCGGGCTTGTCGGGCGGCTCAGAAGTCGGCTCCGGACGAAGGAGCGTCTTGGGCGTCATGGCAAATGCCGCACTGCCGTCAGCCATGACGCATGCGCTCAACGGCAAACAGGGCGAAGTCTCGCGCTGCAGGACTTGGAGGAGGAGAGAAGAGGAGGGACACGGCCGGATGACAGGGAGCGCGGCAAGCGAGGGAGGCGGAGCAAGCGAGTGGCGCAAAAAAGGAGTAGGACGGAGAGGTGACGAGAGACAAGAGGAGAGGTTTAAGAGAGCAGGTGTCCGGACCGGAGAGAGAGACTGCCGAACAGGGGTCCGGACAGGGAAAGTGAGCTGCAAGGAAGGTCGCAGGGAGAGAGGAGGCAGGAGCCTGACAGCACGTGGACTCCCTACTGCAGCCTTGGAGACAGAGGACAAAAGAACAGCACGGGTGTTGCTGCTACAACCCTTCAGAAGAACAGAGGACTGGCCGGAGCACAAGGAGTGTGCCAACAGCCACAGGTACCGTGCCCAGACCTTAAGACCCCTGACCAAGAGCTAGAGTCCCGTCTTAAAGAAAGTGCCCTTGTCCTAGTCAGTGACTGTTTCCTGGAGTGACGTCCCTCGCTAACTACCACCACCGTACGCCCAGAAGACTAGTCCCAAAAGGGACAAACAATTCATCCTGAGCTAGGCCCAAAGTCAGGGCGGACTTGCTAGCTTATTAACCGCGCCAGTGTCCCTGCGTGTCCTCCAGAGTAAAGCACTGCACGTAACCCTTGCATGGAACTGTTGTTGATAAAGCACCGCATGTAACCCTTGCATGGAACTGTTGTTGATAAAGCACCGCATGTAACCCTTGCATGGAACTGTTGTTGACAAAGTACCGCCTGTAATACTTGCATGGAATTGTTGTTGATGAATCTTGCTGGAACAGGAGCAGGCAGAAGGAACGGCCGGGTTGACGGAACTTTATCGGACTATTAGCTGGAATTCATGTAAACCTTAGCGTCAGCCCGCCAGTTCAGTTGTGTCCTAGGGGGTCCACCGTTCGGACCACCGACTGAGGAGAGAGAGGGTTGTCATGAAAGGTAGCGGATAGCTCCGCAAGGACCCGTGATGGTGCTAGTAGGTACGTTAGTCGCTGATTCCCACGACGCGACCCGTGGGCCGAGAGTGTGACTCTTACCCTAGGGTAGGCTGCCAGTAGCGGGTAGCTTCCACCGTGACTGACCGCGGCGTGTCCCTAGCCAAGCCGGCAACGTGGGGTCAGGCACAACCTCTCTCCGGGGGACTTCCAGCGGGATCGAAGTCCTCAACCTCAGGATTCCTGACTGCTCCATAGAAGAAGATTTACTGTTATCTGCTCGCTGAAGTAAAGAAGTATAAAAGAAGTCGTATCGACAGCGGGCCTCCTACACGCGGGCCACAGATGACAGCCCCAGGGGCCGCATGTGGCCCGCGGGCCGTGTGCTTGAGTCCCCTGGTGTATATGTACATTTTTCAATACTGCGTTAGCCACAAGGTCATGAATTTCTAATGACCCACCTTTAAACATGAACCTAACTTCTGTATGTTTCCTGAAGAGAGACATTTTTTTTTTTTATTGGCCTGTGATTGGCTGCAGCGGCAGCCTGTGATTGGCTGCAGAGGCGGTCACGTGACGTGCGTGACCGCCACTACAGTATGTGATTGGCTGCAGCGGCGACATGGATGAAACGTCATCGCTGGAGGCCGGACAGGAGGAATGTAAGTATGCACATATTTTTATTTATTTTTGATTACATTAAAATTGTATTTTCCGCGCGCCGAGCATGGTTTTGTCAAGGTTGCTGAAAGAGTTAGTGCAGCCCATTAACTCTTTCAGCACCCTGGACAGTACCATGCTCGGCGCACGGAAATTACAGGTTCGGTCAGAACTAGTTCGGTCCGAATCGAACTTTTTCGTGAAATTCGGCGAACCAGCCGAACCGAACTTTTCATAAGTTCGCTCATCTCTACATGGAATGTATTTTGACTTTAGCAAGACCCATGTATGATGTCCTCCTATAACTCCTCCGTGTCACACATGCCAAGATTCCTTACACGTTATCCCATAGCCTCTCATGGTTGTGTCCTCCTAGACCCTGGACCTTGTTTGGTCTGCATAGAGGCTGAACAGTTCTCAGTGGTCCATGACTATTTTTTGGTGGTATAACAGGGAACGATGGTTTCCCACAGTTCAAGCAGAAGACACCTGCTATATGCTATGTTCACCAGTGAGGCAAATCCAAGCTGGGAAGGAGGTAATTGCATGTTACTTGTGGCCATTAGAAGGAGAAAAACTCAAAGAGGGAGGACATCAATTGTGAGTCTAAGAAGTTGATTGTGTAAAAAATGGCTTTCAGACCAAAGGCCTAATCCCTGCCCTCCTGGAGTCGGCCATTTGCTTTACACCACATCAGGGACCTGGTATAATGGAACTGTCCTTCTCCTGTGACATAGGAGGGCAGTGTTTTCTTTCTCTTTCACCAGCAGAGATGACCATAGCCGAGCTGTGATCTCCATAGTCCGATCAGTGGAGGAGCGACCTGCATGATACTGGGACGTCGTGGAGAACATCTGGGATTGGACATCTTCTTATAACTTATTATTCCATATAATGTCGTAGCTATCAGTAAGATGTTAGTTAGTTGCATTACAAGCTCTGATCCTGGGTTCTCGGACTGATCGCCTTTTCTCGGGGTCAACAAGGAATTTTCCCCTGTGGCACAAATTGGCTAAACATGCGCAGGGTTTTTGCCTTCTTCTGGATCAATAGCTTTAGTTAGGAATTTTATTTAAATAAATTGTGTTTAAAAATGAAAGCTCTGTCTCCTCGTCATTTCTCAATATTATATAGCAGTCAGGTATTAGTTTATATTATGGGAGGTTATTATGGTTATTTTGCTGCTGATAATCCAATATGGTTGATTCCATGAAGCATTGGATAATATACACATACAGAAGAGAAATACATCATATGATCCATATAAATGCTACTACTATAAAGGAACACTAAGGATCGATGGCACACGATGCGTATTACGTGCGTTTTTGCAGAGCGGATATGCGTGCAGCACCTCTGCAGAGTAATACAGTACCAGCATATTCAATGAGATTTCAAGAAATCTCATGTACACGGTACGGTATTTTTCGGGACTGAAATTGACCTGTGGTGTATTGTTTAGAATCCGCAGCATGTCATTTTATCTTGCGTTTCCGCTTGCAAATTCTATCTGTTTAGTGCAGAGGAAAATCGCAACAAAATTTGTCAGCATGAAAAGGCACCGAAAAACTAATAAAATGGGAGAAAATGCATTGAAAAACGTATCACCTTCAGGTGTTTTTTTCCTGAGGTTTTGCTGTGTGTTTTCCACAGTAAAATAAACAACGTGTGCATGTAGCCTAAAGGTAAAAAATACATAAAAATCAAAACAATCAACTTGGTCCTGTTTTGCCTGAGAAATTCTTCTGTGTGGGTCCTAGATCAGCCATTTTCCCCCATCCCTTACTAAGCCACACCCCTCAGCCGTCCGGCCAGCGAAGATGGAAGCGATTGGAAGGAACATGAAGAGGTTATCGATGTTGCTGAGAACCCCAGCGATCAGATGTAATCTATGAAAGGCTTTATTTCGCTGCAGTGCCACCACAGGGTTAAAGGGTAACTAAACGTTTGAAAAACTTCTGACATGTCATAGTGACATGTCAGAAGTTTTGATTGGTGGGGTTTCGAGCACTGAGACCCCCACCAATCGCTAGAACGAAGCAGCAGAAGCCCTCGTGTGAGCGCTCAGCTGCTTCGTGTCTGTTTGGCTTTTTCCGGGAAAGCCGATGTATCGGAGTACAGGCTCATAGACTTTTTATTGAGTCCGTACACCGATACATTTATTTCTGGAAAAAGCCGAACAGACATGAAGCGTCTGAGCGCTCACACAAGCGCTTTAGCTGCTCCGTTCTAGCGATTGGAGGGGGTCTCAGTGCTTGGACCCCCAGCAATCAAAACTTCTGACATGTCACTATGACATGTCAGAAGTTTGTCAAACGTTTAAGTTACCCTTTAAGGCAATGACTTACACACTTCAAAACTATGGGCTTTCGGTATAATGCGAGAACGTGCTGATCCTACAAATTCTAGTTATTCAATTTTCTCACCATTTTCACAGCCATACAAAATCTGTGCAGCATTTTGATATTTGTCAGTATTAAATTTGCTGGTCATTAAAGGGCCATACCCTACAAGATAACTGCTACAATGGGAATTATGTTCCTTATAGAAAATCACTCCCACTTTTGCAGATGTCATTAGTGCATTGTTGCATTAGTATTTTCTCATAAACCTACCGTTAAATCAGGTGCAACCGAATAAAAATATAAAGCAAGTCCTAAACCTGTAACAACCAATAAAACACTTTTTAATAAATGGGAACGGACTATTTTAGCAACATGAGCAATACTTCTTAATTATTTTAAAGAAAAGCCGTCATTGGCGCAACAGAGGGAATCATCTCACGATAAATAGGAGAGGCAGGAAAGTGAGATGTGTACACTCCCCTGGCGGTATTGTGTTGGGGGACGCGACAACCTGGTAGTCAAAAAGATGTCTATATAGTCCAAGTGCTGGTTCGGGGGACTACTAGCCACTGGTGTCCCAGGCAGAGAATAATCAGTATCGAATGCTGAGATGCACTAGGATATTTTGAGTGCAAGACGGTGAAAAATTACCCTTTACGAAGGCGCTGTTTCCTTTGCGGTATTAAGGATGATCCTCTGGAGTCATGCAAATGTTAACCTTTTATTAATATCGTAACATGCAGCATGTTTCAGAGCCGAACCGGCTCCTTCATCGACATTTGACCTATACTTATGTCATAGACGGGAAGCGGGAGTATGGAGCAGGCTCACGGCTCCATCATCTAAGCTGTTAGAAAGAGAGAGGCGGCCCCCTCTGACAGCCCTTCGGGTGCAGATCGTCATCATGGCGGCCTGGGGGCCAAATGAAGGCCTCCATGTCTGCCATCTTTGTACTCATATTAAGCTCTGCCTGCAACAGCGTTTAATAAAATCCGATGAAAATCAAGTTTTACTGCAATACGTTATTATTGCACTATATCATGCAAACGATCCAATGATCACTGGTTCAAGTCCCCTAGGGGGACTAAAGAAAAAAGTAAAAAAACGGTTAAAAATTTTTTATGTACAAAAAAGTTATTACAAATTAAAAAAAAGCCATGTAAAAAATAAATTATAAAAACACAGCTGGTATTACCACCATCTGTAAAAGTCCGAACTATTACAATTCCACGTTACTTAATCCGCAGGGTAAACGCTTCAAAAAGACAAAAATGCCAGAATAGCTGGTTTTGGTCACCTCATCTTCCACCAAAAAATTGAATAAAAAGTGATCAAAAGATTTAGGTACCCTACAATGGTACCAATAAAAACTATAGCTCGCTCTGCAAATAATAAGCCCTCACATTGTTTAATTGATGGAAAAATAAAAAAGTTATGGCTCTCATAACATAGCAACACAAAAAAGCAGTTGGAGGGGATTGCCTCACTAAACTACTGAACTGCTGCTTCAGACCTCAATACTAGCCAGGAGGCTTCACCTGCTTCTGGGATACAGGTGGCAGGGGTACCACACCAGCCTCCCCCATCCCTGCCTCCAGCGTGCAGCTTTCTAGTCCTGCATGTTAGGGGGTAACCCCGGCCCTTTCCTGTCCACAGGAGTATATTTTCCTGCCTAGACCTGCTTGAGTGCCGCATCTAGTCTCTACGCAGGCCTTCATACGCTACACGGCTGCCTTGCCTTCTACACACTGGGGTACCCTCCCACCGCTTAGATCATTGCTTCGCTCAGGCTGATCTCACTTCCACGTATTTGTTGAATCTTTGCTAGCAAATGTGATTGGAGCGTGGCCTTCCCATCCCCGGCTCCCTCAGACACATATACAAAGCAAGATGGTGAAAATTGGTCAGGCTAAACACGGAGACCCTCCTACTACTCCCAAACAAAGGAAATCCCAACCGGACATGGATAAATTCCTGAAAAGACGCTCACCCCCAAAGATCTACATCTTCCACTAAACGGTCATTGCTGCCTAACGATCATCGTGACACTTCTGATGCTGAAAGTTACATGGAGGAAGAAGTGGCACCTGACCCACCTTCTATGATCTCCATTTCTACTAAAGGCTTGCAAAAGATTATCGAGAAAGCCCTACAACCTGTAATGCGAGAACTTGACGATATTAAGCAGGAAGTCCACCACATTGGAGCTAGAGTTGAGCTACTTGAAGAAACCCAAACTGCACTTCTTACTCACGGAGATGCGACCTCCTTGGCACTTCAGGCTTGTCAAACTCATCTGAATTCTCTTCACACCTATCTGGAAGATCAGGATAATAGGGGAGGCGCAATAATCTGCGGATAAGGGGAATGCCGGAAAACTTCCCTCCACATGAGACCATGTCCATGACTAAGAAAATCCTGGACTTTGTCCTCAGCCCTGATTCACCCCCAGACCTACAGATTGAAAGAGCTCAAAGGGCTCTAGTCCAAAACCCAAAGAAGGTGAACCACCAAAGGATATTGTATGCAAGCTACTGTCTTTCCCTGTCAAAGAAGCGGTACTCCGCAAGACACGCGATATACCTGACCTTATGTTTGAGGGTCATAAACTGACTTTTTTTCAGGATATTTCCCCGACCACCCTATCCAAACGTAGGTCTCTTGGGATCGTCACGGATCGTCTCCGATCTCTAGAAATACCGTAGAAATGGCTCTTCCCTTTTGGACTATCCTATCATTTCCAAGGTCGGTTGTCCATTGTTCATTCAGCGGAAGACCTAGAGAATGCTTGCCCTCCACTAGACCTCGACCATACCGCCATCCCCTTTTGGAAACCTTACACAGATGTAGCCTCTCTTCCCTCTCTGCCTAAGCCTGATGTCTGGCTGAATCCCAGACCCCGTCCGACTAAGAAGAGACCAGCAAATAATCCTCTCTGACAGACTTGCGGCCCTGCTTAGGATTGTGTTTTATTTGCATCCATTCTATGTCTGTCTAGAGATATGTTTGTGTACAGGTTTATTGTCTTAACTTTTTCTCTTTAGGTGGTTTAAAATCTATGCTTTAAAAATGTTTAGCTACAGTCTGCCTTGAATTTTTGTTGTTTGGGTGCCGGGATGAGGGGTGCATATTCTTTTTCACTCGTTCACTCTTCTCTCCGCCGCCACGCCTCTCTGTCAGTCAGTGCTTAACTGACTAATACCGCACTGTGGATCAGTGCAAATATCTTTACTACAGCATTTGAAAACAATTACTTCTTATTGTTCTCTTTTCTGTGTTTCTCATCTTTTCTTTCTTTGTCTCTTCATACTGGTGCATTTATGTCACGTATTCAGGGTACGACATTGAATGTCAAGGGCTTCAACTCCCCTACTGAACGCTCCCAGGTCAAACACTCCCTTAAAAAAATGGATTTGTCTGTGCTGCTGCTACAGGAAACCCACTTGAAAGGTAAAATTCCAAACCTTCCTAAATCACCTTACACTACATGGTTCCATTCATGCAATGATAGTGGCAAACGTAACTGTGTCAGTATAGCTCTACGGTCTGACATTCCCTTTGAATTTGTCTCCCAGATTGCTGATGGCGCAGGCCGCTTTCGTTTCATAAAAGGTAAAGTGGCGAACACCCTGACTACCATTGGGAAAATTTAAGCCTGAACTCGGGCCAGATTCCTTGGCTATCTGCGACTCTAGACAAGTTTTCTCAGTTCTCTGAGGGCCTAACGTTTCTGGGAGGGGACTTCAACATTGTGCTTGAGCCCCTTCTGGACTCCTCCACGGGAACCTCTGCTCACAGCTACTCAGCTCTGAGGAAAATCCGTAGACTCCTCACATCTTTAAGATTGATGGATGTGTGGAGATTCTTCCACCCCACGGATAGGGACTATACCTTCTACTCCCACCCCCATCATTCTTACCAAAGACTAGATTACCTGCTCATCATGGATAGCCAACTCCCTTTAACCCCTTAACGCTCCATGACCTACTATTAGGTCATGCTAACTGTAGCGTTCGCGCTCAGTGACCTAATAGTAGGTAATGGAGTAAACACGGCGCCGTTCGCGCGGGGCGCGTTCATGAGCTGTGATAGCTGCTGTTTCCGACAGCAGACTATCACTGCTCAATGTGCCGGGACCGATCGCGGAGCTCCCCCGCCGATTAACCCCTCAGAAGCCGCGTTCAATAGCGATCGCGGCTTCTTAGGGGTTAATCCGCCATCGCCGGCCTGCTACACGATAGCGGCCGGCGATGGTGACTATGGCAACCGGACACCAAACAATGGCGTCCGGCTATGCCATAGACGGAAGACAACGTCAGGACCCACTATGCTTGCTGTCAGTGAGTAGCTGACAGCTCTAATACACTGCACTACGCATGTAGTGCAGTGTATTAGAATAGCGATCAGGGCCTCCTGCCCTCAAGTCCCCTAGTGGGACAAAGTAATAAAGTAAAAAAAAAGTTAAAAAAAGATGTGTAAAAATAAGAAAATAAAAGTTTTAAAAGTAATAAAAGTAAAAGTCCCACTTTTTCCCTTATCAGTCATTTATAATTAATTTAAATATATAAACAAACAAATAAACTATACATAATTGGTATCGCCGCGTCCGTAACGGCCTGAACTACAAAATTATTTTGTTATTTATCCCGCACGGTGAACGCCGTAAAAAAATATATTAATAAACCGTACCACAATCACAATTGTTTGGTCACTTCACCTCCCAAAAAATGGAATAAAAAGAGATCAAAAAGTCGCATGTACCTAAAAATGGTCCTGATGGAAACTACAGTTCGTTACGCAAAAAATAAGTCCTCGCACGGCTTTATTGATTGAAAAATAAAAACGTTCTGGCTCTTAGAATAAGGTAACACAAAAAGTGAATGATTGTTTACAAAACGTATTTTATTGTGCAAACGCCATAAGACATAAAAAAAACCTATAAACATCTGGTATCGCCGTAATCGTATCGCTCCGCAGAATAAAGTGAATATGTCATTTATAGCGCACGGTGAACGCTGTAAAAAAAAAAGTATACAAAAACAATAGTAGAATTGCTGTTTATTAGTCACCACGCCACCTAAAAATGGAATAAAAACTGATCAAAAAGCCGCATGCACCCCAAGAAAACTACAATGGATTCCTCAAGGGGTCTAGTTTCAAAATTGGGGTAACTTTTGGGGGGTTTCCAATGTTTTGGCACCACAAGACCTCTTCAAACCGGACATGGTGCCTAATAAAAAAGAGGGCTCAAAATCCGCTAGGTGCTCCTTTGCTTCGGAGGCCGGGGCTTCAGTCCATTACCGCCCGAGGGCAACATGTGGGATATTTCTCTAAACTGCAGAATCTGGGCAATACCTATTAAGTTGCGTTTCTCTGATAAATCATTTTGTGTTATTAAAAAAATGGTATAAAAAGAGTAAATTTCACCTCTACTTTGCTCTAAATTTCTGTGAAACACCTAAAGGGTTCATAAACTTTCTAAATGCTGTTGTGAATACTTTGAGGGGTCTAGTTTCTAAAATGGGGTGTTTGATAGGGGTTTCTAATATATGGGCCCCTCAAAGCAACTTCAGAAATGAACTGGAACCTAAAAAAATAAATAAATGAGGCAATACTTCGCTTCTTACATTATACTGATAATGAGCCGTGCCCACCCCGAGATTACCCCAGTTTTGACCGTTTGTATAAACGGAGACTCCTATTAGACCGTTTCAGTGCCCGGTTTTCCCAGCATTCACCCCCGAGAAGTGTTTTTCTATTGATGAGTCCCTGGTACATTTTAAAGGGAGGGTTCAATTCCGCCAGTACCTGCCGGGTAAGAGGGCAAGGTATGGCGTGAAGATGTATAAGCTGTGAGAGTGCATCAGGGTATACCTACAGGTTTAGGATATATGAAGGAAAGGCCACCCGCAAACCAGACTGCATCCTGGACTACAATAGGTACATGGGAGGGATGGGCTTGTCAAATCAAGTCCTGAAGCCCTACAGCGCCATGCGGTGTGGTATAAGAAGCTGGCCGGGCACATCATACAGATGGCTTTGTACAATGCGTACGTGCTACGTCGATGTGCAGGCCAGAGGGGAACTTTCCTGGAATTTCAAGATCTAATCTTTAGGGACCAGGAAGGGGGGGCACCCAGTACTTCTGGAAGCGAGGCCACACGCATCGTACCAGGGCAACACTTTCCAGGAGAAGTTCCCCAAACCGGTGGAAAGGGAAAGAGTCAAAAGAGGTGCAAAGTCTGCTATAAGAGGGGGATAAGGAAGAACACAATATACCAATGTGACACGTGTCCCGAAAAACCAGAGCTCTGTATAAAAGATTGTTTTAAAATGTATCATACATCCCTTGATTTTTAATTTACCCTGATGCACTCCGCACAGCTTACCCCCCTCATCTTTCCCTTCTGAGCCCTGCCGTATGCCCAGGCAGCTGATAACAGCCACATGTAGGGTATTGCCGTACCCAGGAGAACCCACATTACAATTTAAGGGGTGTATATCTCCAGTGGCGCATGCTGGGCACAATATATTGGACACTGAAATGGCATATATATATATAAAATTGCAAATCTCACACTGCACCATCTGCTGCGCATTATCTTTTACACAGTACCTGTGGGGTCAAAATGCTCACTACACCTCTAGATGAATGTCTTAAGGGGTGTAGTTTTTAAAATGGGGTCACTTCTCGGGGGTTTCAACTGTACTGGTACCTCAGGGGCTTCTGCATACATGACTTAGCACCAGAAAAGCTCCAGTAGGCCAAATGGTGGTCCTTTTCTTCTGAGCCCTCCCATGGGCCCAAACGGCAGTTTATCACCACAAATGGGGTATTGCCGCACTAAGGACAAATTGGGCAACAAAATGGGGTATGTTGTTCCTTGTGAAAATAAGAAATTTTGATCAAAAATGACATCTTATTGGAAAAAATATCATTTTTTTCATTTCACAGCCCAATTCAAATAGGTGCTCTGAAAAAACTGTGCGGTCAAAATGATAACAAAAACCATAAATGAATTCCTTGAGGGGTGTAGTTTCCAAAATGGGGTCACTTCTGGTGGGTTTTGATACCTCTGGGCCTCTGCAAATGCGACATGGCACCCGAAAACCAATCCAGCAAAATCTGGACTCCAACAAACACATAGCGCTCCTTTCCGTCTGAGCCCTCCCATGGGCCCAAACGGCAGTTTATCACCACAAATGGGGTATTGCCGCACTAAGGACAAATTGGGCAACAAAATGGGGTATGTTGTTCCCTGTGAAAATAAGAAATTTTGATCAAAAATGACATCTTATTGGAAAAAATATCATTTTTTTCATTTCACAGCCCAATTCAAATAGGTGCTGTGAAAAAACTGTGCGGTCAAAATGATAACAAAAACCATAAATGAATTCCTTGAGGGGTGTAGTTTCCAAAATGGGGTCACTTCTGGTGGGTTTCCATTGCTTTGATACCTCTGGGGCTCTGCAAATGCGACATGGCACCCGAAAACCAATCCAGCAAAATCTGGACTCCAACAAACACATAGCGTTCCTTTCCTTCTGAGCCCTCCCATGGGCCCAAACGGCAGTTTATCACCACAAATGGGGTATTGCCGCACTAAGGACAAATTGGGCAACAAAATGGGGTATGTTGTTCCCTGTGAAAATAAGAAATTTTGATCAAAAATGACATCTTATTGGAAAAAATATCATTTTTTTCATTTCACAGCCCAATTCAAATAGGTGCTGTGAAACAACTGTGCGGTCAAAATGATAACAAAAACCATAAATGAATTCCTTGACGGGTGTAGTTTCCAAAATGGGGTCACTTCTGGTTGGTTTCCATTGCTTTGATACCTCTGGGCCTCTGCAAATGCGACATGGCACCCGAAAACCAATCCAGCAAAATCTGGACTCCAACAAACACATAGCGCTCCTTTCCGTCTGAGCCCTCCCATGGGCCCAAACGGCAGTTTATCACCACAAATGGGGTATTGCCGCACTAAGGACAAATTGGGCAACAAAATGGGGTATGTTGTTCCCTGTGAAAATAAGAAATTTTGATCAAAAATGACATCTTATTGGAAAAAATATCATTTTTTTCATTTCACAGCCCAATTCAAATAGGTGCTGTGAAAAAACTGTGCGGTCAAAATGATAACAAAAACCATAAATGAATTCCTTGAGGGGTGTAATTTCCAAAATGGGGTCACTTCTGGTGGGTTTCCATTGTTTTGATACCTCAACACCTCTTCAAACCTGGCATGCTGCCTAAAATATATTCTAATAAAAAAGAGGCCTCAAAATGCACTAGGTGCTTCTTTGCTTCTAGGGCTTGTGTTTTAGTCCACGAGCGCACTAGAGGCACATGTGGGACATTTCTAAAAACTGCAGAATCTGGACAATACATATTTAGTAGTATTTCTCTGGTAAAACCTTCTCTGTTACTAAAAAAAAATTGAATAAAATTGAAATTCAGCAAGAAAAAATGAAATTTGCAAATTTCATTTCCACTTTGCTTTAATTCCTGTGAAATGCCTGAAGGGTTAAAAAACTTTCTATATGCTGTTTTGAATACTTTGAGGGGTCTAGTTTTTAAAATGGGGTGTTTTATGGGGGTTTCTAATACATAGGCCCCTCAAATCCACTTCAGAACTGAACTGGCACCTTCAAAAAAAGGCTTTTGAAATTTTCTTAAGAATTTGAGAAATTGCTGTTTATGTTCTAAGCCTTGTAACGTCCAAGAAAAATAAAATAATGTTCAAAAAACGATGCCAATCTAAAGTAGACATATGGGAAATGTGAACTAGTAACTATTTTGGGTGGTATAACCGTCTGTTTTTCAAGCAGATACATTTAAATTCTGAAAAATGCTATTTTTTGTAAATTTTGTCTAAAGTTTGCAATTTTTCACAAATAAAGACTGAATATATCGACCAAATTTTACCACAAACATGAAGCCCAAAGTGTCACGAGAAAACAATCTCAGAATCGCTTGGATAGGTTTAAGCATTCCGACGTTATTACCACATAAAGTGAAATATGTCAGATTTGAAAAATGGGCTCTGAGCCTTAAGGCCCAAACTAGGCTGCGTCCTTAAGGGGTTATTAGATTCCCCCTCTATAGGCAACATTCTTCTGTCTGACCATGCCCTAATGTCCATGTTTCTCAACATACACAGCCTTTTGCCTAGGCAATATAACTGGAGACTTAATGAAACTCTCCTCTACTCGTCGCGCAATAAGCAGCGAGTTGAGGCGGCGCTGAAGACCTACTTTGTTGAGAATGATACGCAGGATGTCTCCACTAGCACTATCTGAGAAGCCCATAAGCCAGTGATCAGAGGAGTACTCATAATCATGGGTTCGTTTATGAAGAGAGAGAGAGGAACCGGGAGATTTATGACCTTCTTTCCTGAATATCTGACCTTGAAAACCAGCATGAACGGTCCGCGGCTCAAGGGGTTCTCTCCTCGCTTATACTTTCCAAATAAAGACTCAAACAATGTTTGAATTTGCGCACGGCAAAGGCATATACCTCTGCTGCTCACAAACACTACATGCATGGTGATAAGGGGAGCAAACTCATGGCTTATCTAGCTAAAAAGAGAAGACAGCAGAACTATATCCCCAAAATCAGGTCTCCTACTGGAGCTGTACTTGAGGACACCAATGACATTGCGGCTGAGTTTTGCTCCTATCAAATACTGTATGACCTACGTCCTGGAGAGACACCCAAGGAGCGTGCGGACAGAACTGAGCTGATTGAATCTTTCCTTGACTCCCTCTCTCTTCGTACCTTAACTGCTACGCAAAAAACCCAACTAGAATCCCCTTTTACACTTAAAGAAATCCGTGATGCGCTCTCCAGTATGCCCTCTAGTAAGTCCCCAGGTCCTGACGGTTTTCCTGCCTCATACTATAAACAGTTTGGAGACGTCCTGCTGCCATTCTTCCTCAGAGTATGTAACTCTCTTAACGCTTCTCAACATTTCTCTCCTTCAGCGCTTGAAGCACATATTTCGGTATTACCCTTCGCTATGCGGTAGTTATCGCCCTATATCACTTTTGAATGTGGATGTTAAATTATATGCAAAAATCATAGCTAACAGGATGCAATCCTTACTCTCATTCCTAATTGACCCAGTGCAGACGGGTTTTGTTAAGGGGAGAGAAGGTAAACACAACACTACGCGAGATCTCCATCTGATCCAGTACACCAGGTCAAGAAATATCCCTTTGGTTCAGTTGTCTACTGATGCAGAGAAAACTTTCGACCGGGTGGACTGGACCTTTATGGTCAAGGCGCTTTCCCGTTTCGGCTTTCAACAACTCTTCGTTCACAAAATCCTGTCTCTGTACACTTCCCCACATGCTAAGGATTGAGTAAATGGCCACCTATCGAGGCCTTTCCAGATCATGAATGGAACAAGACAGGGTTGTCCACTCTCTCCCCTCCTTTTTGTCCTCACAATTGAGACTTTGATCCAGAGTCTGCGTCAGGAGCCACTTCTGTCGGGGGTCGCCATTGGTGACAGAGTGCATTGCACAGCGGCATTTGCCGATGACTTGCTTATTTTCATCACCAACCCCTCCACAGCCCTAGCCCGATTTCAAGAGATGTTTATCCATTTTGGTGACTTATCCAATTTCAAAATTATTTCTAGCAAATCCGAGGGACTATGTGTCTCCTGCACTCCGGCTCTATTAAAGTCTCTGAAACTCAGCTCCCCCTTCCTACTGCGTTCAGATAGTATAAAATACCTAGGAATTAATTTAACTCCCTCACTTGAACACTGGTATCAATACAATTACACACCTTTACTCTCCGAGATTAAAGCCACTATCCTGTCTTGGCATATCCCATATATTTCATGGATTGGTAGAACCAACTTACTTAAAATGATTATTCTCCCCAAACTCCTTTATCTATTCCAAACTCTCCTGATTCCCCTCCCTAGAGCCTTTTTTTTTGCTACCATTAGACAACAGTTTTCTAAATACATTTGGAATAATATTAAACCCAGCATTTCACACTCTTATTCGTACAAAACGCTCAGGGGGAGAGGGCTTCTGGATATTGAATCCGAATACCACTCCGTACAATTAGCCAGGATAACTGAGTGGTTTGATAATGCCTCAATTAGACTTGGGGTTCTCGTGGAGGAGGCCACCATAGGCATGTCCCTTACCTCCCTTCTGTGGCTTAACAAACCCAACGCAGCCCTTTTTAAGTCACGCAACTCTCTTACCTCTGCTTCATATCAAACATGGATGAAAGGTGAGGGGATGAAATCTCTGCACAAAATTTCGTCTCCCCTGATGACGGTTCGTGACCTTGTGCAGTCGCAGACTGAGAGGTTTCGAGACTGTTCTTCCCTGCCTGGAAAGGCATCCTGCAGCACGTACGATTCCATATTGACTAACGGGGCTGTTCCTACCCTCACTGAATTGCGGGCTCAACCTGGTTTCTCGTCTGTCAATTTTCTCACTTACACTCACCTCAAAAGGTGTTACCTGGGAGCGTTTATTACACGATATTATAATAATCTCATTAAGATGAATTCATCCATACAGCCCTCTTTTCTTAAAGCTTGGGAGTTGGAACTTAAGACTACTTTTTCTGACGAGGACACCAGGGCAGTTTTTCTAAACTCCCTTGGTACCTTAAGATGTATTCAATTGCAAGAATCCTCATACAAACTGACCTCTAGGTGGTACAAGACTCCCTGGGTATTGCATAAAATGTGTAACGAAATTTCCCCAGATTGTTGGAGGTGTCATAAAAACCCGGGAACATATTTACATTTGTGGTGGGAGTGTGAGAAAATCTCCCCCTTTTGTCATTTCCCCTCGTGTAGTGTTCCTAAACCTGTGGCAAACATTCCCTGGGGGGGCCCCCAGGGAGCTATGGTTACATCTCTTCGCGGCGGCCAAATCTCTATTACTGTTGTATTGGAAGACCGAGGTTGTGCCACGAATAAGTCATTGGCTTAGGATGGAGCCCAGCTGGCAAGAATGGAGGAGCTCTCGCATCTTGAATATCACTCTCATGCCAAGTACCGAAAGATCTGGGCACCCTGGTTTGAATTCTGCAAAAATGACTCCTTTCAACACCTCTGGGGTGCAGACTCCCCCTGCATTGGATAAGGACGATTGTTATTCTAGTTTGGGACTACTTTCTAAACTTTCCCGCTAGGTCTGATGTCCTTGGAGACCTCTCTCCTTGCACGTTTCTTTTCCCTCCTTTTCTATCCCCTCCTTCTTTACCCCCTTCCCCTTGACGTTGGTGCAAGTGGTGTGAACATACGCCAGGAAGCTCATACTTCCTTATTGTTCGGTTTGTATAATATGTTCTGTTTAATATTGAGATAACGCATTGTACATACGTGTCTTCTTATTGTGAATTCTAACAATTACTCGTATATTGTATGTACTGTGGCGCTTATGCATATTGTAATTCGCATTTTGCCTTTCTGTAAAACCTCAATAAAATGTTATTTTCCCCCCCAAAAAAACCAAAAAAACTATACATATGTGGTATTACCGTAATCGTACCAACCCACAGAATAAAGGTAATTATTATTTATGCCGCATGGTAAACAGCATAGAACAATGGCGGAATTGCTGTGGTTTCTTCTATTCCCCTCCAATAAAAGTTAATCAAAAAATGATATGTATCAGAAATTATGCCATTAAAAAATACAACTAATGCCGCAAAAAAAAAGTCCTCGGCTATGTCGATGCAAAAATAAAAAAGTTATAGCTCTTTAAATGCGTCGATGGAAAAACGAAAAAAATTGCTTGGAAATTAAGGCCTAAAATAGGCTGGTCACTAACGAGTTAAAGCCCAAAATAACTATTTCCTGAAAGGATAAAGGACTTGAGATGAGAAAACCTATTAGACAAATATCAAATTCGGTCCAAATTTTCCAAAAGCTTAAAATTCGTCGAAATGTGAAAGTTTTGGTGTTCGCAGTGCAAGAATTGTCAAAATGGTGGCCACCGGTGAGCGCTCTCCGCCAATTTGCCAATTATATAAAAAAAACAGGGGAAAAGAGGATTAAAAAAAACGAAACATACTCACCACCTTCCCTGGTCTCCTGACGTGTCCCTGCCGGAAAGTGAGATGACGTAGCTGTGATCGCTGCAGCCAATCCCAGGCCACAGTGATCACATGGGACAGCTACGTCATCTCACCTGCCGGTAGCGACGTGTCGCTACTGTAGTACAGCGTATGTGTTGAGTGTGTTTGTTTTTATTTTTGTGAAATCGCATGTACCCTGATTGCCTTGTTTGACCCTCTGATGTCTTCAAGGACTGTAACCAACTTAGATTCATTCCTAGAAGACGTTAAATAGTCTGATAGGCCTATCGGGGGACTTGCGATTCGCAAAACGAATTTGGACCGAAACGAACGGCCGATTTAAAAGAAAATTTGCTCATCACTATTAAGGACTCTGCACTGCAAGGCAGCAATGCTAACCAATCTGCACTGTGACATTGTAAATACTTATTATTAACACTATAGCAGGAGATGTCACTTTTGGTCATATTTGTGACATCATCAGATAAAATACAGGAGGCCATTGTTACCTCACTGCATGATGTCATAATGACTGTGACTCTATAAGAACTGGGGTTTAGGGGGGGGCGACTGCTCAGTCCAGGATATGAAGATAAGCAGACACAAGATACTTCACCATGAGGATCTCACAGAGAATAGCGGAAGCTTCTGATGTTTGTGAAGTCACCAGTCGGGATCCGGAACACTGGAAGATGAGAACTTCATGCACGAGCCGCATGGCAGGGGAAGAACAACAGGAAAACCGGCGGCTTTGGCTTATATACACGGTGATAGGAGGTTCAGTCATTTACTTTCAGGATTTGGGACCAAGAAGAAAAACAGTAATGTGGAGGAAAATCTGCCGCCATGATGCCAGCAATCTGCAAACATTGAAGGTATGTACATAATATATATGTTCATTTAATCTGAAAATGTGGGATATTTGAGAATTTGGGGGTTTGTTATACATTATGGCCCATATTTACTGAGCAGTTTATGTCAGTTTATTTTGTAAGCTTAACCAAATAAAGTTGCAAACGGTGACATGCAACAAATTTGGTGTAAAATGTATCTTTTCTCGTCACTTGACAAATTTAAAAAGTGGCAAAAAAGTGGGCGTGGTCTCCAAGGAGACGTAGATTAAGTCCCATTTATTAAAGTAAACTATGTTAAAATGGCACAAATTTTGCCCTTATTATTTTATTGCAGGGTGGAGATCTGGACGAGCGGCTGAAGATGAAGATGAAAACTGTGAGATTGATCAAAATCTTATGTAACGTGACAATTCTATTTATAATTCTATATTTGGTGCCTTCCGATGTCATAATACACTGATTATACAGGTCAAGGTAAATACATGGAATGTATTATGACTTTAGCAAGACCGATGTTTGATGTCCTCCTATAACTCCTCCGTGTCACACATGCCAAGATTCCTTACACGTTATCCCATAGCCTCTCATGGTTGTGTCCTCCTAGACCCTGGACCTTGTTTGGTCTGCATAGAGGCTGAACAGTTCTCAGTGGTCCATGACTATTTTTTGGTGGGATAACAGGGAACGATGGTTTCCCATAGTTCAAGCAGAAGACACCTGCTATATGCTATGTTCACCAGTGAGGCAAATCCAAGCTGGGAAGGAGGTAATTGCATGTTACTTGTGGCCATTAGGAGGAGAAAAACTCAAAGACGGAGGACATCAATTGTGAGTCTAAGAAGTTGATTGTGTAAAAAGTGGCTTTCAGACCAAAGGCCTAATCCCTGCCCTCCTGGAGTCGGCCATTTGCTTTACACCACATCAGGGACCTGGTATAATGGAACTGGCCTTCTCCTGTGACCTAGGAGGGCAGTGTTTTCTTTCTCTTTCACCAGCAGAGATGACCATAGCCGAGCTTCATGTCCGTAGTCCGATCAGTGGAGGAGCGACCTGCATGATACCGGGACGTCGTGGAGAACATCTGGGATTGGACACCTTCTTATAACTTACTATTCCATATAATGTCATAGCTATCAGTAAGATTTTAGTTAGTTGCATTACAAGCTCTGATCCTGGGTTCTCGGACTGATCGCCTTTTCTCGGGGTCAACAAGGAATTTTCCCCTGTGGCACAAATTGGCTAAACGTGCGCAGGGTTTTTGCCTTCTTCTGGATCAATAGCTTTAGTTAGGAATTTTATTTAAATAAATTGTGTTTAAAAATGAAAGCTCTGTCTCCTCATCATTTCTCAATATTATATAGCAGTCAGGTATTAGTTTATATTATGGGAGGTTATTATGGTTATTTTGCTGCTGATAATCCAATATGGTTGATTCCATGAAGCATTGGATAATATACACATACAGAAGAGAAATACATCATATGAGCCATATAAATGCTACTACTATAAAGGAACACTAAGGATCGATGCACACGATGCGTATTACGTGCCTTTTTGGAGAGCGGATATGCGTGCAGCACCTCTGCAGAGTAATACAGTACCAGCATATTCAATGAGATTCCAAGAAATCTCATGTACACGGTACGGTATTTTTCGGGACTGAAATTGACCTGTGGTGTATTGTTTAGAATCCGCAGCATGTCATTTTATCTTGCGTTTCCGCTTTCAAATTCTATTTGTCTAGTGCAGAGGAAAATCCCACCAAAATTTCTCAGCATGAAAAGGCACCGAAAAACGAATCAAATGGGAGAAAACGCACCGAAAAACGCATCACCTTCAGGTGTGTTTTTTTCCAGAGGTTTTGCTGTGTGTTTCCCACAGTAAAATACACAACGTGTGCATGTAGCCTAAAGATAAAAAATACATAAAAATCAAAACAATCCACTTGCTCCTGTTTTGCCTGAGAAATTCTTCTGTGTGGGTCCTAGAGTAGCCATTTTCCCCCATCCCTTACTAAGCCACACCCCTCAGCCATCGGCCAGCGAAAATGGAAGAGATTGGAAGGAACATGAAGAGGTTGTCGATGTTGCTGAGAAACCCAGCGATCAGATGTAATCTATGAAAGGCTTTATTTCGCTGCAGTGCCACCACAGGGTTAAAGGGTAACTAAACGTTTGAAAAACTTCTGTCTTAGTGACATGTCAGAAGTTTAAATTGGTGGGGGTCCGAGCACTGAGATCTGCACCAATTGCTCAAATGAAGCAGCAGAAGCCCTCGTGTGAGTGCTCAGCTGCTTTGTGTCTGTTCGGATTTCTCCGGAAAGCCGATGTATCGAAGTACGGGCTCATAGACATTTTTCTCGAGTCTGTACTCCGATACATTCATTTCCGGAAAAAGCCGAACAGATACGAATCGGCTAAGCGCTCACATGAGCACTTCTGCTGCTTCGTTTAAGCGATTGGTGGGGGTCTCAGTGCTTGGACCCTTTCACAGCCATACAAAATCTGAGCAGCATTTTGATATTTGTCACTATTGAATTTGCTGGTCATTAAAGGGCCATACCCTAGTAGATAACTGACACAATGGGAATTATGTTCCTTATAGAAAATCACTCCCACTTTTGTAGATGTCATTAGTGCATTGTTGCATTTGTATATTCTCATAAACCTACCGTTAAATCAGGTGCGACCGAATAAAAATATAAAGCAAGTCCTAAACCTGTAACACCTAATAAAACACTTTTTAATAAAAGGGAACTGACTGTTTAAGCAACATGACCAATACTTCTTAATTACTTTAAAGAAAAGCCCACATTGGCGCAACAGCGGGAATCATCTCCCGATAAATAGGAGAGGCAGGAAAGAGAGAGGTGTACACTCCCCTGGAGGTATATGCTGGGGACACGACAACCTGGTAGTCAAAAAGATGTCTATATAGTCCAAGTGCTGGTTCGGGGGACTACTAGCCACTAGTGTCCCAGGCAGAGAATAATCAGTATCGAATGCTGAGATGCACTAGGATATTCTGGCTGCAAGACGGTGAAAAATTACCCTTTACGAAGGCGCTGTTTCCTTAGCGATATTAAGGATGATCCTCTGGAGTCATGCAAATGTTAACCTTTTATTAATATCGTAACATGCAACATGCTTCAGAGCCGAACCGGCTCCTTCATCGACATTTGACCTATACTTATGTCATAGACGGGAAGCGGGATTATGGAGCAGGCTCACGGCTCCATCATCTAAGCTGTTAGAAAGAGAGAGGCAGCCCCCTCTGACAGCCCATCGGGTGCAGATAGTCATCATGGCAGCCTGGGGGCCAAATGAAGGACTCCAGGTCTGCCATCTTTGTACTTCTATTAAGCTCTGCCTGCGACAGTGTTTAATAGAATCCTATGAAAATCATATTTTACTGCAATATGTTATTATCAGTGGCGTAACTACCACCGTAGCGACTGCTACGGGGCCCGCGGCAAGAGGGGGCCCATGTCGCCCGCCGGCACGGGCCCCCACGATGGCCACAGACTCCGCTAGCAGCCGCTATGGCTGCTACAGCGGGACGCCACTGAACACTACGGCAGAGCAGGGAGGTATCTCCCCGCTCTGCCATTAAACAACAGACATGTATCCCCTCTCCACAGGATAGGGGATACATGTGTGATCGCTGGCATTGATAGGGAGAACGGGGGGACTGAAAGTCCCCTCAAGTTCTCCATCACAAACCTCGGACTTCCGGGGTCTGTGTCTGCAGCTCCGTAGAAATGAATGGAGCGCCGGTCGCAATTGTGCGCATGCATGAACAGCGCTCCTTACATTTTAATTGAGCTGCCGACACAGACGCCGGAAGTCGGAGGTTAGTCATGGAGAACTTCAGGGGACTTTCAGTCCCCCGTTCTCCCTATCGCTGCCACCGATCACACAAGTATCCCCTATCCTGTGGATAGGGGATGCATGTTATTTGTAGGACACACTATAGGTCGCATTTTTTTTTTGGGGGGGGGCTGTATGGCGTTCCCTACAGGGGGGGGCGCTGTATGGCGTTCCCTGCAGGGGGGGGGCGCTGTATGGCATTCCCTGCAGGGGGGGGCGCTGTATGGCGTTCCCTGCAGGGGGGGCGCTGTATGGCGTTCCCTGCAGGGGGGTCGCTGTATGGCGTTCCCTACAGGGGGGCGCTGTATAGCGTTCCCTACAGGGGGGCACTGTATGGCGTTACCTACAGGGGGGGCTGTTTGGCGTTCCCTACAGGGGGGCTGTATGGCGTTCTCTACAGGGGGGCTCTATGGCGTTCTCTACAGTGGGGGCTGTATGGCGTACATATGGATAACGCCATACAGTCCCCCTGTAGATAAAGCCAAACAGTCCCCCCTGTAGATAACGCCACACAGTCCCCCCTGTGGATAACGCCATACAGTCCCCCTGTAGATAAAGCCACACAGTCCCCCCTGTAGATAACGCCACACAGTCCCCCTGTAGATCACGCCACACAGTCCCCCCTGTATATAACGCCACACAGTCTCCCCTGTAGATAACGCCACACAGTCCCCCCTGTAGATAACGCCACACAGTCCCCCCTGTAGATAACGCCACACAGTCCCCCCTGTAGATAACGCCACACAGTCCCCCTGTAGATAACGCCACACAGTCCCCCTGTAGATAACGCCACACAGTCCCCCTGTAGATAACGCCACACAGTTTCCCCTGTAGATAACACCATACAGTCCCCCTCTGTACATAACGCCATACAGTCCCCCCTGTAGATAACACCACACAGTCTACAGGGGGGGCTGTATGGCGTTATCTACAGGGGGGGCTGTATGGCGTTATCTACAAGGGGGCGCTTTATGGCGTTATCTACAGGGGGGGCTGTAAAAAAGGCACTATCTAAAAGGGGGGGGGTTGTGTGACACCCAGGGGAGGGGGGCCCCAGTCAAAAGTTTGCTATGGGGCCCAGTCTTTCCTAGTTACGCCCCTGGTTATTATTGCACTATATAATGCAAACGATCCAATGATCACTGGTTCAAGTCCCCTACGGGGACTAATAAAAAAAAGTAAAAAAACAGTTAACGTTTTTTTATGTATAAAAAATTATTAAAAGTTAAAAAAAGCCATGTAAAAAAGAAATTATAAAAACACAGCTGGTATTACCACCATCTGTAAAAGTCAGAACTGTTAGGGCATGCCCAGGCGTGGCGTATCTCTTCCGCCTCTGTCCGCATCAATGCCGCACAGAATCTGCGTTGCAGATTCTGTTGCGGCTTTGCTTAAAATGGGCATTAAGTTGATGCGGACTAGCCGTTGCGTATTGAGGGGAAGAGGGCTTCCCTTCTCTCTATCAGTGCAGGATAGAGAGAAGTTACAGTCCTTTCCCTAGTAAAAGTAAAAAGAAATTCATACTTACCCGGCCGGTGTCATGGTGACGCGTCCCTCTTTCGCCATCCAGCCCGACCTCCCTGGATGACGCGGCAGTCCATGTGACCGCTGCAGCCTGTGATTGGCTGCAGCCGTCACTTGGACTGAAACGTCATCCGGGGAGGCCGGACTGGAGGAAGAAGCAGGGAGTTCTTGGTAAGTATGAACTTCTATTTTTTTTAAAGGTTGATGTATATTGTGATCGGAAGTCACTGTCCAGGGTGCTGAAACAGTTACTGCCGATCGTTTAACTCTTTCAGCACCCTGGACAGTGACTATTTACTGACGTCGCCTAGCAACGCTCCCGTAAATACGGGTGCACACACGTAGTCACCCGTAATTACGGGAGCCCCATTGACTTCCTCAGTCTGGCTGTAGACCTAGAAATACATAGGTCCAGATAGAATGAAGAAATGTCATGTTAGTAAAACCAATACGCTCCGCAGCACACATAACATCTGCGGACTTCATTGCGGAATTTTTACTCTCCATTGAAGTCAATGGGGAAATTCCGCAATGAGTCCGCAACAAGTCCGCGACACGTCCGCAACAACCATTGTATGCTGCGGACACCAAAATTCCGCACCACAGCCTATGCTCCGCAGCGGAATTGTCCGCAACGTGTAAACGAACCCTACTAAAAAGCTGTGGAAGGCAATGGAGAAACGTGTACGCTGCGGATTTACGCTGCGGAGTGTCCGCAGCGGAATTCCAGAGCAATTCCGCCACGTCTGGTCATGCCCTTACAATTTCACGTTAATTAATCCACAGGGTGAACGCTGTAAAAAGACAAAAATGCCAGAATAACTGGTTTTGGTCACCTCATGTCCCACAAAAAAATGGAAAAAAAGTGATCAAAAGATTTATGTACCCTACATTGGTCCCAATAAAAACTATAGCTCGCTTCGCAAATAACAAGCCCTCACATTGTTTCATTGATGGAAAAATAAAAAAGTTATGGCTCTCATAACATAGCAACACAAAAAATTTTTTTCTTAACAATACGTTTTTTCTTTATCCAAGTAGAAAAACATTAAAAACAACATAGGTTTGCTATTGCTGTAATTGTACCACAAAATAAAGTTAACATGTCGTTTTTATTGCATAGTGAACACCGTAAAAACTAAACCCAAAAAACAGCGGAGGAATCACTGTTTTTTTTCCATTCCATTTCTACTACATTATATGGTGAAAATTAAGGAAGGAGGGAAAGGAAAAAGCACAAATGAAAATCCGATAAATGGCTGTGGCGGGAAGGGGTTTATTTGCAATAGTAGAAAAAAATACATATTTGGTATCGCCGTAATCTTACTGGCCCATAGAATAAAGGTAACATATTATTTATGCAGCAGGGTGAATGGCGCAGGTTTAAAATGTTGTAATATGCAACAGAGATTAAAAAATAAATAAAAAATACACAAATTAATTATCGCTATACTTATAACAAGCCGCAAAATATAGTTATTTTTGTCGCACAAAGAATATCGTAAAGAATAAATCAAAAAAATAAAATAAAAAAATACAATTTGTTTTGCAAAAAACAAGCCCTTATATGGCTACGTCAACAGAAAAACTAAAAAGTTATGGCCCACGGAACGTAGTGATAAAAAAATAAAATAATTACTGCATCCCTCTTAGTGACCGCCAATACGCCTTTTCATGGCGGCTACTAAGGGGTCTTAGACTAGGCCGCCGCCGCTTTTTCACGGCAGCCTAGTCTAAGTCCTGATGACTGCCGGGATCTTGCTCCAATGGTAGCCATCGAAGTTTACTTAGATCGGGCCCGTTTAACCCCTTAAATGCTGCGGTTAATAGCGACCACGGCATTCAAGTCATTTACAGAGAGAGGGAGCTCCCTCTGTCACCCGCAAATGCAATACTGACTATACCAAAGCATTATATCTGCGATCAAAAGATCTAGTGGGACTAAAAAAAATAAGTAATAAATGTTAAATAACAATTATTAATAAAGATTACAGTAAATAAAACAACAAACCATTTTTTCCATTTAAAAGGGGTTTTATTTATTAAAGATGTAAAAAAGAAATAAAAGTACACATATATTGGATCGCCACGACCGTAATGACCCAAACAATAAAGTTAACATGAAATTTAAACTGCAAGGGGAACACCGGAAAAAAAACCCGGAAAAAATGATGGCGGAATTGCTATTTTTTTCCATTGCCCCCCAAAAAGGTGATAAGAAAAGATAAGTCCCATTTACCCAGAAGCGTAGCTAGTTTCTCTAGCACCCGGGGCAAAGATTCAGTTTGCCCCCCCCACCGAACCACTTTCCCGACATATCCTTCTCCCTCGCAATGTTTGTTTCCCCTAACAATCAATGAGGTGTCACATTTTTTTTATGTAACTCGAGCATAAAGCCATTTGTACATTTTACAAGCAATACTGTTCTATATACAACACCAGAACCAAAGCTCATTACATATATACAACACCAGAACAAAGCTCATTACATATATACAGCACCAGAACAAGCTAATTTCATAGATACAACACCAGAACAAGCTCATTACATATATACAACACCAGAACCAAGCTCATTACATATATACAGCACCAAAACAAAGCTCAGTGCATATATACAGCACCAGAACAAAGCTCATTACATATATACAGCACCAGAACAAAGCTCAGTGCATTTATACAGCATCAGAATCATGATCAGTACATATATAAAGTGTCAGAACCAAGCTCAGTACATAAATACAGTGCCAGAACCAAGCTCAGTACATATATACAGCATCAGAACCAAGCTCAGTAAATATATACAGTGCCAGAACCAAGCTCAGTACATATATACAGTGCCAGAACAAAGCTTAGTACATAAATACAACACCAGCACAAATACAGCTCAATTAATTGCAACCCCTGCAGTATAGGTTTGCACTAAATTGTATACAGCTCCCAGCTTGGCCCAAACAATGTTAACGATATGCTGGGAGTGGCTGTTTCACACAAAAAAACATACCACCCATCATCTTGCAGCAGATCATACAGTGACTACAGTAGATTAGAGGCAGAATAAACATTTACATTAAGTAACTCACCAGTGACGATCTCAGATTCTAGTTGTTCTTTTTCACTTTTATTCCCCATCTGGTCCAGACCTCTATGATGACTTCTCCCGGCCGCAGCCCATTTCTGCAGTTTGCAACTCGATGTCTCCAGCTTCTTACTGTTCAAACATTTCTGCACCTAAAAACAAAGATAAAGTTATCATGGTGCCAGACACTGCACACCTAAATATAATAGCACCATACACTGCACCTGATTATAATAGCACCATACACTGCACCTCTAATTATAATAGCACCATACATTGTGTCCCACACACACACACACACGCACACACACACACACACACACACACACACACCGTGCCCCCTGTAGATAGTGCCCTCCATAGAGCCCCCTGTAGATAGTGCCCTACATAGAACTTCCTGTAGATAGTGATCCCGTAGAGCCCCTGTAGATAGTGCCCCACATACAGCCCCCTGTAGATAGTGTCCCACATATAGCCACCCCTGTAGATAGTGCCCACATATAGCCCCCCTGTAGTGTCCCATATATAGCCACCACTGTAGATATTGCCCCACATATAGCCCCCTCTGAAAATAGTGCCCCACATGTAGCCCTCCTTGTAGATAGTGCCCCATATATAGCTTCCCTGTAGATAGTGCTCCACATCTAGCCTACCCCTGCATATAGTGTTCAACATATAGCCCATCCCTGTAGATAGTGCCCTACATATATCTCCCCTTATAAATAGTGCTCCACATACAGCCCACCCCTGTATATAGTGCCAAACATATAGCTCCCCTATAGTGCTCCACATATAGCCCACCCCCGTATATAGTGCCTCACTAACAGCTCCCCATATAGTGCTCCACATATAGCCCACCCCTGCATATGGCCAACCCCTGTATATAGTGCCTCACATATAGCTCCCCATATAGTGCTCCGCATATAGCCCACCCCTGTATATAGCCCCCTCTGTAGATAGAGCTGACCTCTGTATATAGCCCCCCTGTAGATAGAGCTGACCTCTGTAGATAAAGCCCCCCCCCTGTAGATAATATCACTCACATTTTTATTAGAATTAAAAAAAAAACTTGACACACTCCCGCTCCCACGCCGTCCAGTGGCAATGTAGACCTGCTATCTTCTGAGCAGGTCTGCTGGAGTTACATCCTCGCGCTGCTTGCGTCGTTGAAAGGCGCTGATTGACATGGTAAGTCATTCTGCTCTGCCAATCAGTGGCTTTCATAGACGCAAGCATCGCGCCGCTTGCGTCTATGAAAGGCCGTGATTGGCAGGGCACTATGAATTGCCCTGTCAATCAGCGCCTTTCAACAATGCAAGCGGCGCAAAGAAGTAACCACATCGCTTGAGTCGTTGAAAGGCGCTGAATAGCCGGGCACAGAACGTACCCATCCATTCATCTCCTACAGTGCAGGAGGGGATGCTGGTGACATTGGCGCCGCCACCCCTCTTAGAGAGGTAGTAGGGCGCTGTCATGGATAGTGAAGTCCTGGCAACCCCCCCACTTTCCCCCTTAGTTGCGTCCGGGGCACATGCCCCACCTGCCCCCCCTAGCTACGCCCCTGCATGTACCCCCAAAAAGTACCACAAAAAACATGCCCACATATTACTAAATTGACGGAAAATTAAAAAGTGACGATGCAAAAACAAATAATTTCAGTTCAAATGTGTTTTTATTGTGCAAAAGTCGTAAAACATAAAAAACCTATACATATGTGGTATCACCGTAATCGTACTGACCCATAGAATAAAGGTAACATGTTATTTACGCCGCACGGTAAACAGCATAGAACTATGGCGGAATTGCTGGGTTTTTTTTCTATTCCCCTCCAATAAAAGTTAATCAAAAAATTATATGTACCCGAAATGGTGCCATTAAAAATTACAAATGACTTGTTTGCTCCATCGTTAAATAATTAATTAATTATTTATTAAAAAATACAACTAATTCCACAAAAAAAAAGTCTTCGGCTATGTCGATGCAAAAATAAAAATGTTATAGCTCTTCAAATGCGACGATGGAAAAACGAAAAAAATAGCTTGGAAATTAAGGCCTAAATAGGCTTGTCACTAAGGAGTTAAAGGCCAAAATAACTGTTTAATGAAAGAATAAAGGACTTGAGATGAGCAAACCTATTAGACACATATCACATTAGGTCCAGATTTCCCAAAAGCTTAAAATTCGTCAAAATGTGAAAGTTTTGGTGTTCGCAGCGCAAGAATTGTCAAAATGGTGGCCACCGGTGAGCGCTCTCCGCCAATTTGCCAATTATATAAAAAAAAGAGGGGAGAAGAGGATTATTTAAAAAAAACAAAAAACTAAACATACTCACCACCTTCCCTGGTCTCCTGACGTGTCCCTGCCGGAAAGTGAGATGACGTAGCTGTGATCGCTGCAGCCAATCCCAGGCCGCAGTGATCACATGGGACAGCTACGTCATCTCACCTGCCGGTAGCGACGTGTCGCTACTGTAGTACAGCGTATGTGTTGATTGTGATTGTTCTTATTTTTGTGAAATCGCATGTACCCTGATTGCCTTGTTTGACCCTCTGATGTTTTCAAGGACTGTAACCAACTTAGATTCAGTCCTAGAAGACGTTAAATAGTCTGATAGGCCTATCGGGGGACCTGCGATTCGCAAAACGAATTTGGACCGAAACGAACGGCCGATTTAAAAGAAAATTCGCTCATCACTATTAAGGACTCTGCACTGCAAGGCAGCAATGCTAACCAATCTGCACTGTGATATTGTAAATACTTATTACTAACACTATAACAGGAGATGTCACTTCTTGTCATATTTGTGACATCATCAGATAAAGTACAGGAAGCCATTGTTACCTCACTGCATGATGCCATAATGACTGTGACTCTATAAGAACTGGGGTTTAGGGGGGGCGACTGCTCAGTCCAGGATATGAAGATAAGCAGACACAAGATACTTCACCATGAGGATCTCACAGAGAATAGCGGAAGCTTCTGATGTTTGTGAAGTCACCAGTCGGAATCCGGAACACTGGAAAAGGAGAACTTCATGCACGAGCCGCATGGCAGGGGAAGAACAACAGGAAAACCGGCGGCTTTGGCTTATATACACGGTGATAGGAGGTTCAGTCATTTACTTTCAGGTTTTGAGACCAAGAAGAAAAACAGTAATGTGGAGGAAAATCTGCCGCCATGATGCCAGCAATCTCTAAACATTGAAGGTATGTACATGATATATATGTTCATTTAATCTGAAAATGTGGGATATTTGAGAATTTGGGGTTTGTTATACATTACTGATTCTTTTGGATCTCTCTGCAGCCTTTGACACTGTAGACCACAAACTCCTACTTAACATGCTCCACTCTATTGGCCTCAAGGACGCGGCTCTCTCTTGGTTTTCCTCCTATCTCTCTGACCGCTCATTCAGTGTGTCATTTGCTGGTTCCACTTCTTCTCCTCTTCCCCTTGATATCGGGGTTCCTCAGGGATCAGTCCTAGGTCCACTCCTCTTTTCTCTCTACACAGCTCCTATTGGACAAACCATCAGCAGATTTGGCTTCCAGTACCATCTCTACGCTGATGACACCCAATTATATACCTCTTCCCGTGACATCACCCCTGCTCTAATACAGAACACCAGTGATTGTCTGTCCGCTGTCTCTAACATCATGTCCTCTCTCTATCTGAAACTGAATCTTTCTAAAACTGAGCTCCTTGTGTTCCAACCATCTACTAACCTCCCTAAACCTGATGTCTCTATCTCTGTGTGTGGCACTATCATAACTCCTAAGCAGCACGCCCGCTGTCTCGGGGTTATTTTTGACTCAGATCTTTCATTTACTCCTCACATACAATCACTTTCACGCTCCTGTCATTTTCACCTAAAAAACATCTCCAGAATCCGCTCTTTTCTTACGGAGGAAACTGCCAAAACTCTCATTGTTGCTCTGATTCACTCTCGTCTTGACTACTGTAACTCATTACTAGTCGGTCTTCCCCTCACTAAACTCTCCCCTCTCCAATCTATCCTCAATGCAGCAGCCAGGCTCATCTTTATGACCAACCGCTACACCAACGCCTCTAATCTGTGCCAGTCACTGCACTGGTTGCCCATCCCCTTCCGAATAAAATTCAAACTTATTACTCTCACCCAGTGGCGGATTATCATTAGGGCGTTTCGGGCGGTCGCCCGGGGCCCAAGGCTCCTAGGGGGCCCAAGGCTCCCAGGGGGCCCATGACCGCCCGAACCCCCTCATACCCAGTGGCGTCGCTAGCACCGGAGGGAGCCCCGGTGCCAGGACCGCACCTGTCAGGCGAGGGGAGCTTCGCTTCTACTTAGCAGCCGTGGTCTCTGCTGCTTTAGAAGCTCCCCCTCCAGCCCCCTTCCCTGCTCTAAACATCTCTCCTCTGCTGCTAGCTGTCGGGACATGGGGGAGGGGAGACTGTCGGCGGGCTCTGTGTCGTGCTGTGAGCAGGAGAAGAGCTGCAGTGAAGACATAAAAGGTAAGTGCATGTGTGTTTAATGTCCATATTCATGTATGTTTAATGTCCATATTCATGTATGTTTAATGTCCATATTCATGTATGTTTAATGTCCATATTCATGTGTTTACAAGGTGTACTTTGTGTATAATGTGCATACTCGTGTGTACTTTGTGTACTATGCATACTTTGTGTATAATGTGCGTACTTTGTGTATAATGTGCCTACTTTGTGCATAATGTGTGTACTTTGTGTACTGTGCGTACTTTGTACTGTGCGTACTTTGTGCATAATGTGTGTACTGTGCGTACTTTGTGCGTACTTTGTGCATAATGTGGTACTTTGTGTACTGTGCGTACTTTGTGCATAATGTGCCTACTTTGTGTACTTTGTGCATAATGTACGTACTTTGTGCATAATGTGCCTACTTTGTGTACTTTGTGCATAATGTGCCTACTTTGTGCATAATGTGCCTACTTTGTGTACTTTGTGCATAATGTGCGTACTTTGTGCATAATGTGCCTACTTTGTGTACTTTGTGCATAATGTGCGTACTTTGTGCATAATGTGGTACTTTGTGTACTGTGCGTACTTTGTGCATAATGTGGTACTTTGTGTACTGTGCGTACTTTGTGCATAATGTGCCTACTTTGTGTACTTTGTGCATAATGTGCCTACTTTGTGTACTTTGTGCATAATGTGCCTACTTTGTGCATAATGTGCCTACTTTGTGTACTTTGTGCATAATGTGCCTACTTTGTGTACTTTGTGCATAATGTGCGTACTTTGTGCATAATGTGCGTACTTTGTGCATAATGTGCGTACTTTGTGCATAATGTGTGTACTTTGTGCATAATGTGTGTACTTTGTGCATAATGTGGTACTTTGTGTACTGTGCGTACTTTGTGCATAATGTGCCTACTTTGTGTACTGTGTGTACTTTGTGCATAATGTGCGTACTTTGTGCATAATGTGCCTACTTTGTGTACTAGTGTTTAGGTAGTGTTAGCAATAGTTACGGCGCGGCAGGGTGGTGGTGGAGAAGGGGGGCCCAAGTTTGGGTAACAGCCCAGGGCCCATGGTCTTCTTAATCCGCCACTGCTCTCACCCACAAAGCTCTCCACAGTGCTGCACCTCCTTACATCTCCTCCCTCATCTCTGTCTACCACCCTACTCGGGCTCTACGTTCTGCCAACGACCTTAGATTAAAATCCTCCATAATCCGAACCTCCCACTACCGTCTCCAGGATTTCTCTCGTGCTGCACCCGTCCTCTGGAATGTGCTACCCCAGACAATCAGATTAATTCCCAATATCCACAGTTTTAAACGTGCCCTGAAAACACATCTATTTAGACAGGCCTATAAAATTCCCTAATCTGACTCCTTTCCATGGCCCTCCATTTAGATTAGTCATCAGAATAAGATTCCCTCACACTCCTTCTCTTCATGTCCGTCATATACGGATACTGGCTGGTGACCGGCTCATGCAGCTTTATGTTACCACCGCATGTGTATAAAAATGGCCGGACCATTGTACAGAACAAACACTATTACACTTTGTGTCTCCCTTATGTCCTCATAGATTGTAAGCTCTTGCGAGCAGGGTCCTCACTCCCCAGGTTTGTATTGTAAATGAACTTTGTCACTATGTAATGTCTGATATTGTTTTCATGTTCCCTCTACATTGTAAAGTGCTGCGTAATATGTTGGCGCTATATAAATAAAGATTATTATTATTATTATTATTATTATGGCCCATATTTACTGAGCAGTTTATGTCAGTTTATTTTGTAAGCTTAACCAAATAAAGTTGCAAACAGTGATATGCAACAAATTTGGTGTAAAATGTATCTTTTCTCGTCACTTGACAAATTTAAAAAGTGACTAAAAGTGGGCGTGGTCTCCAAGGAGACGAAGATGAGAACTGTGAGATTGATCAAAATTGTATGTAACGTGACAATTCTATTTATAATTCTATATTTGGTGCTTTCCGATGTCATAATACACTGATTATACAGGTCAAGGTAAATACATGGAATGTATTATGACTTTAGCAAGACCCATGTTTGATGTCCTCCTATAACTCCTCCGTGTCACACATGCTAAGATTCCTTACACGTTATCCCATAGCCTCTCATGGTTGTGTCCTCCTAGACCCTGGACCTTGTTTGGTCTGCATAGAGGCTGAACAGTTCTCAGTGGTCCATGACTATTTTTTGGTGGGATAACAGGGAACGATGGTTTCCCATAGTTCAAGCAGAAGACACCTGCTATATGCTATGTTCACCAGTGAGGCAAATACAAGCTGGGAAGGAGGTAATTGCATGTTACTTGTGGCCATTAGGAGGAGAAAAACTCAAAGGGGGAGGAAATAAATTGTGAGTCTAAGAAGTTGATTGTGTAAAAAGTGGCTTTCAGACCAAAGGCCTAATCCCTGCCCTCCTGGAGTCGGCCATTTGCTTTACACCACATCAGGGACCTGGTATAATGGAACTGGCCTTCTCCTGTGACATAGGAGGGCAGTGTTTTCTTTCTCTTTCACTAGCAGAGGTGACCATAGCCGAGCTGTGATGTCCGTAGTCCGATCAGTGGAGGAGCGACCTGCATGATACCGGGACGTCGTGGAGAACATCTGGGATTGGACACCTTCTTATAACTTACTATTCCATATAATGTCGTAGCTATCAGTAAGATGTTATTTAGTTGCATTACAAGCTCTGATCCTGGGTTCTCGGACTGATCGCCTTTTCTCGGGGTCAACAAGGAATTTTCCCCTGTGGCACAAATTGGCTAAACGTGCGCAGGGTTTTTGCCTTCTTCTGGATCAATAGCTTTAGTTAGGAATTTTATTTAAATAAATTGTGTTTAAAAATGAAAGCTCTGTCTCCTCGTCATTTCTCAATATTATATAGCAGTCAGGTATTAGTATATAATATGGGAGGTTATTATGGTTATTTTGCTGCTGATAATCCAATATGGTTGATTCCATGAAGCATTGGATAATATACACATACAGAAGAGAAATACATCATATGATCCATATAAATGCTACTACTATAAAGGAACACTAAGGATCGATGCACACGATGCGTATTACGTGCGTTTTTGCAGAGCGGATATGCGTGCAGCACCTCTGCAGAGTAATACAGTACCAGCATATTCAATGAGATTCCAAGAAATCTCATGTACACGGTACGGTATTTTTCGGGACTGAAATTGACCTGTGGTGTATTGTTTAGAATCCGCAGCATGTCATTTTATCTTGCGTTTCCGCTTGCAAATTCTATTTGTCTAGTGCAGAGGAAAATCGCACCAAAATTTCTCAGCATGAAAAGGCACCGAAAAAATAATCAAATGGGAGAAAACGCATTGAAAAACGCATCACCTTCAGGTGTGTTTTTTTCCAGAGGTTTTGCTGTGTGTTTTCCACAGTAAAATACACAACGTGTGCATGTAGCCGAAAGGTAAAAAATACATAAAAATCAAAACAACCCATTTGCTCCTGTTTTGCCTGAGAAATTCTTTTGTGTGGGTCCTAGATCAGCCATTTTCCCCCATCCCTTACTAAGCCACACCCCTCAGCCATCTGCCAGCGAAAATGGAAGAGATTGGAAGGAACATGAAGAGGTTGTCGATGTTGCTGAGAACCCCAGCGATCAGATGTAATCTATGAAAGGCTTTATTTCGCTGCAGTGCCACCACAGGGTTAAAGGGTGACTAAACGTTTGAAAAACTTCTGACATGTCATAGTGACATGTCAGAAGTTTTGATTGGTGGGGGTTCGAGCACTGAGACCCCCACCAATCGCTAGAACGAAGGCGCAGAAGCCCTCGTGTGAGCGCTCAGCTGCTTCGTGTCTGTTCGGCTTTTTCCGGAAAGCCGATGTATCGGAGTACGGGCTCATAGACTTTTTATTGAGTCCGTACACTGATACATTTATTTCTGGAAAAAGCCGAACAGACATGAAGCGTCTGAGCGCTCACACAAGCGCTTCAGCTGCTTTGTTCTAGCGATTGGAGGGGGTCTCAGTGCTTGGACCTCCAGCAATCAAAACTTCTGACATGTCACTATGACATGTCAGAAGTTTGTGAAACATTTAAGTTACCCTTTAAGGCAATGACTTACACACTTCAAAACTATGGGCTTTCGGTATAATGCGAGAACGTGCCGATCCTCCAAATTCTAGTTATTGCATTTTCTCACCATTTTCACAGCCATACAAAATCTGAGCAGCATTTTGATATTTGTCACTATTGAATTTGCTGGTCATTAAAGGGCCATACCCTAGTAGATAACTGCTACAATGGCAAATATGTTCCTTATAGAAAATCACTCCCACTTTTGCAGATGTCGTTAGTGCATTGTTGCATTTGTATTTTCTCATAAACCTACCGTTAAATCAGGTGCGATCGAATAAAAATATAAAGCAAGTCCTAAACCTGTAACATCTAATAAAACACTTTTTAATAAATGGGAACGGACTGTTTTAGCAACATGACCAATACTTCTTTATTATTTTAAATAGAGATGAGCGAACCGGGACAACCGAACCCGGTTTCGGTCCGAACTTCCGGAAAAGTTCGGTTCGCAGCGAATCCGAACTTCACCGGGTTCGGCCGAACCTGTTTTGACCGAACCCGGTCAAAAACATTATACAAATCGGCAGCCACTTATCTCTATCAATCACTGATAGAGAAAAGAGGCTGCTGATTAAAAATAAAATAAAAAGCATTTCATACGTACCCGGTCGTTGTCTTGCGGACGAGTCCCTCTTCTTCCTCCAGTCCGACCTTTTCTGACGCGGCAGCCTGTGATTGGCTGCAGAGGCCTCTGCAGCCTGTGATTGGCTGCAGAGGCCGCGGCAGCCTGTGATTGGCTGCAGCGCTCACATGGGCTGCATCGTCATCAAGGAATGTCGGGCCGGATGTCGAGAGGGACGCGTCACTAAGGCAACGGCCAGGAGACCGGACTGGAGGAAGCAGGGAGTTCCCGGTAAGTATGAACGTCTTTTTTTTTACAGGTACTGTGATCGGTAGTCACTGTCCAGGGTACTGAAACAGTTACTGCCGATCAGTTAACTCTTTCAGCACCCTGGACAGTGACTATTTAGGGTATGTGCACACACACTAATTACGTCCGTAATTGACGGACGTATTTCGGCCGCAAGTACCGGACCGAACACAGTGCAGGGAGCCGGGCTCCTAGCATCATAGTTATGTACGATGCTAGGAGTCCCTGCCTCTCTGCAGGACAACTGTCCCGTACTGTAATCATGTTTTCAGTACGGGACAGTAGTTCCACGGAGAGGCAGGGACTCCTAGCATCGTACATAAATATGATGCTAGGAGCCCGGCTCCCTGCAGTGTGTTCAGTCCGGTACTTGCGGCCGAAATACGTCCGTCAATTACGGACGTAATTAGTGTGTGTGCACATACCCTTACTGACGTCGCCTAGCAACGCTGCCGTAATGACGGGTGCACACATGTAGCCACCCGTCATTACGGGGCCTCATGCACACGACCATAAAAACACCCGTTATCACGGGTCGTAATTACGACCCGAAATAGCGGGCCCATAGACTTCTGTTAGCCACGGGTACCTTCCCGTTTTCTCACGGGAAGGTGCCCGTGCCGTTAAAAAGATAGAACATGTTCTATTTTTTTATTTTACGGGCCGTGCTCGTAATTACGACTCGTAACTACGAGCACGGGCAGCCGGCCGCTTTTGCGAACCGTGCTGTCATTATGATTATAGCAGCACGGCCCGTAAAATAGAAAAATAGAACATGTTCTATTTTTTTTAACGGCACGGGCACCTTCCCGTGAGAAAACGGAAAGGTACCCGTGGGTAACAGAAGTCTATGAGCCCGTTATTGCGGGTCGTAATTACGACCCGCAATAACGGGTGTTTTTACGGTCGTGTGCATAATGGGAGCACGGCTCGGAAAAACGAACGGCTGCCCGTGCTCATCTCCTGAAATACTCTGTGCTGCCTTAAACTCTGTGGACAGGTCAGGATCCAGTTTCTTTTAAATGCTGCTAGGGAACCCTCTCGATCCACTATATAAGGCTACGCTACAGTGCAGCATTTAAAAGAAACAGGATCCTGACCTGTCCACAGAGTTTAAGGCAGCACAGAGTATTTCAGGAGATGAGCGTGCAGATTCAGTGCTGCTGTGAACTCTGCTCTTACCATTACGTAGCTCTCAGTCTGTTACCTCTCCTCCACTCCTGTCCTCAAGAACACCTTCACATGATTGGCAAGTCACCATGTAATGGTAAGAGCAGAGTTCACAGCAGCACAGAGTATTTCAGGAGATGAGCGTGCGGATCTTGTGCGTGGTGGTGACTTGCCAATCATGTGAACGTGTTATAGAGGACAGGAGTGGAGGAGATGTAACAGACTGAGCTACGTAATGGTAAGAACAGAGTTCACAGCAGCACAGAGTATTTCAGGAGAGGAGCGTGCAGATTCAGTGCTGCTGTGAACTCTGCTCTTACCATTACGTAGCTCAGTCTGTTACCTCTCCTCCACTCCTGTCCTCAATAACACCTTCACATGATTGGCAAGTCACCACCCCGCACAAGATCCGCATGCTCATCTCCTGAAATACTCTGTGCTGCTGTGAACTCTGCTCTTACCATTACGTGGTGACTTGCCAATCATGTGAAGGTGTTCTTGAGGACAGGAGTGGAGGAGAGGTAACAGACTGAGAGCTACGTAATGGTAAGAGCAGAGTTCACAGCAGCACTGAATCTGCACGCTCATCTCCTGAAATACTCTGTGCTGCCTTAAACTCTATGGACAGGTCAGGATCCTGTTTCTTTTAAATGCTGCACTGTAGCGCAGCCTTATATAGTGGATCGAGCGGGTTCCCCAGCAGCATTTAAAAGAAACCGTGTTTGTGTATGTGTGTTTGTGTATATATGTGTGTTTGGGTATGTGACTTTGTCTGTTTTTGTTTTTATATGTGTGTTTGTGTATATGTGTGTGTGTGTGTGTGTGTGTGTGTATATGGGTGTGTTTGTGTATATGTGTTCGTGTATGTTTGTGTATATATGGGTGTATTTGTGTATATGTTTGTGTGTAGATGTTTGTGTGTGTTTTTGTATGTGTGTTTGTGTATATGTGTGTATATGGGTGTGTGTTTGTGTGTATATATGGGTGTTTGTGTATATGTGTTTGTGTATATGTGTTCATGTATGTGTGTGTATAACTGTGTGTGTGTGTGTTTGGATATGTGTGTTTTTGTTTGTATATGTGTGAGTTTGTGTATATGTGTGTGTGTTTGTCTGTTTATGTGTGTGTGTGTGTGTGTGTGTGTATATCTTGTTGTGTTTGTGTATATATGTGTGTCTGTGTATGGTTGTTTGTGTGTGCGTGTGTGCGTGTATATATGTGTGTAGGTGAGTAGAAGTATTGGTATTGTTCACATTGATAACTGTTTTTTTATGTTGTTGCAGATTTTGATGTACCGATTGGACTACATCTTCGATTCGTTGGACTACTGCGTAGATCTACGTTTTTTCAAATTTTAATAAAATGGTTAACGAGGGTTTTGTTGGGGATTTCTTATTTCAATAAAAAAGAATTGTCTTTGTGTTTTTTTTAAAACTTTATTAGTGCCTAGATAATGGCAGTTGGCTGATTGACAGCGTCCATTATTAAGGCAGTACTTAGTGTTAGCCGGTGCAGAGGCTAGCACTAACTACACATTATTACCCCGGTACCCACCACCACCAGGGGTGCCGGGAAGAGCTTGGTACGATCCAGTACCCGACCATCTGTTGTGATGGTCGGGTACTTGGGCGGCCGTAGGCTGGTATTATGAGGCTGGGAAGGGCCAAAATCAGTGGACCTTCCCACCCTTGTAATGCTAGGCTGCTGCTGCTGTGTTGTATCGGGCTGGTTATAAAAATGGGGGGGACCCCCACGTCGTTTTTTTTTTTTTTTAATTTAACAAATTTAGCAATAGACGGGTCCCTGACATTTTTAATAACCAGCCATATACAAGGCCGCAGCAGTCTGGCATTACATTGGTGGGAAGGGCCACTGGTTTTGTCCATTCCCAGGCTAATAACACTGTGTTGTATGTGGCTGGTTATGATAAATTGGGTGGAACCCCATGTCTTTTTAAAAAAAATAAATAAATAAATAAATAATTTAAAAAAATGACGTGGGGTCCCCCCCACTTTTATAACCAGCCAGATACAACACAGCAGCAGCAGCCTAGCATTACAAGGGTGGGAAGGTCCACTGTTTTTGGCCCTTCCCAGCCTCATAATACCAGCCTGCGGCCGCCCCGGAGCCCGACCATCACAACAGATGGTCGGGTACTGGATCGTACCTGGCTCTTCCCGGCACCCCTGGTGGTGGTGGGTACTGGGGTAATAATGGTGGTTAGTGTTAGCCTCTGCACCGGCTAACACTAAGCCTCGCCTTAGTAATGGATGTTGTCACTCAGACAGCGGCCATTACTAAAGTGGTAGTAATAAAATTTGAAAATAAAAAGACAAAGATATAGATAAAATATTTTATTGAAATAAAGCACCCCCAACACAACCCTCATTAACCATTTTATTGTAGAAAAAAAAACGTCATCTAAGTAGTCCTCGAAACCGACGTAGTCCAAACACCAAACCTGTAAAAAAAAAAAATGAAATAAAACATGTCGTAGGCTTAGATTCAGTTTAATGTGTGATACTGACTGTTATACCATGTATAGAAGCCTGCCGTGAAGTTGACTTAGATACAGGGCGCCAGCAGACAGTATCATACATGGCCATACAGACATATATACAAACAAACATACATGCAAACATACATACATACATACATATATACAAACATACATACAAGCATGCACATATATACATGCAAATATACATACATGCAAACATACACACATATATACATGCAAACTATCATACATACATGCATACACACACACACACACATGAAAACATACATACATACAAACAAACATGCAAAGATACATACATACATATATACAAGCATGCACAAATATACATGCAAACATAAATACATGCAAACATAATTACATACATGCACATATATATAAACATACATGCAAACATACATGCAAAAATAAAAACATGCAAACATACATACATGCACATATATACATACATACATGACAACATACATACATGCAAACATACATACATACATACATACAAACATACATACACACATGCAAACATATATACATGCAAATATACATACAAACATGCACATGTATACATACATGTCAACATACATGCAAACATGCATGCACATATATACATACATACATACATACATACATGACAACATACATACATGCAAATATATACATGCAAATATACATACATACACACATGCACATATATACATACATGACAACATACATACATACATACATACATGACAACATACATATATATATATATATATATATATATATATATATATATATACACATGCAAATATACATACAAACATGCATACATACATACATGCAAACATACATTCATGCAAACATACATTCATGCAAACATACATACATACATACAAATATACATACACACATGCACATATATACATACATGACAACATACATGCAAAAATACATACATGCAAACATACACACATGCAAACATACATGCAAATATATACATGCAAATATACATACAAACATGCACATATATACATGCACATATATACATGCATGCCAACATACATGCACGGATATACATACATACATACATACATGACAACATACATACATGCCAACATACATGCCAAAAAAAATAATAATACGTTCATACTTACTTTCCTCCTGTCCGGCCTCCAGCGATGACGTTTCATCCATGTCGCCGCTGCAGCCTGTGATTGGCTGCAGAGGCGGTCACGTGGGATGAAGCGTCATCCTGACGTGCGTGACCGCCACTACAGCCTCTGATTGGCTGCAGCGGCGAAAGGGATGAAACGTCATCGCTGGAGGCCGGACAGGAGGAAAGTAAGTACGAACGTATAATTTTTATTTTTTTATTACATTTAAATTGTATTTTCCGCGCGCCGAGCATGTACTGTGAAGGTTGCTGAAAGAGTTAGTGCAGCCCATTAACTCTATCAGCACCCCGGACAGTAGCATGCTCGGCGCACGGAAGTGACAGGTTCGGTCAGAACTAGTTCGGCGAACTAGCCGAACCGAACTTTTGATAAGTTCGCTCATCTCTAATTTTAAAGAAAAGCCCTCAATGGCTCAACAGCGGGAATCATCCCACGATAAATAGGAGAGGCAGGAAAGTGAGAGGTGTACACTCCCCTGGCGGTATTGTGCTGGGGGACACGACAACCTGGTAGTCATAAAGATGTCAATGTAGTCCAAGTGCTGGTTCGGGGGACTACTAGCCACTAGTGTCCCAGGCAGAGAATAATCAGTATCGAATGCTGAGATGCACTAGGATATTTTGAGTGCAAGACGGTGAAAAATTACCCTTTACGAAGGCGCTGTTTCCTTTGTGATATTAAGGATGATCCTCTGGAGTCATGCAAATGTTAAACTTTTATTAATATCGTAACATGCAACATGTTTCAGAGCCGAACCGGCTCCTTCATCGACATTTGACCTATACTTATGTCATAGACGGGAAGCGGGAGTATGGAGCAGGCTCACGGCTCCATCATCTAAGCTGTTAGAAAGGGAGAGGCGGCCTCCTCTGACAGCCCATCGGGTGCAGATCGTCATCATGGCAGCCTGGGGGCCAAATGAAGGCCTCCAGGTCTGCCATCTTTGTACTCATATTAAGCTCTGCCAGCGACAGCGTTTAATAAAATCCTATGAAAATCATGTTTTACTGCAATACGTTTTTATTGCACTATATATTGCAAACGATCCAATGGTCACTGGTTCAAGCCCCCTATGGGGACTAATAAAAAAAAAGTAAAAAACGGTTAAAGTTTTTTATGTACAAAAAATTATTAAAAGTTTAAAAAAAGCCATGTAAAAAATAAATTATAAAAACACAGCTGGTATTACAACCATCTGTAAAAGTCAGAACTATTAGGGCATGCCCAGGCGTGGCGTATCTCTCTCAATTACTGGTGCACACACGTAGTCACCCGTAATTACGGGAGCCCCATTGACTTCCTCAGTCTGGCTGTAGACCTAGAAATACATAGGTCCAGCTAGAATGAAGAAATGTCATGTTAGTAAAACCAATACGCTCCGCAGCACACATAACATCTGCGGACTTCATTGCGGAATTCTTACTCTCCATTGAAGTCAATGGGGAAATTCCGTAATGAGTCCGCAACAAGTCTGCGACACGTCCGCAACAACCTTTGTATGCTGCGGTAAACAAATTCCACACCGCAGCCTATTCTCCACAGCGGAATTGTCCGCAACGTATAAACGAACACAACTAAAAAGCTGTGGAAGGCAATGGAGAAACGTGTACGCTGCGAATTTCCGCTGCGGACTGTCCGCAGCGGAATTCCAGAGCAATTCCGCCACGTCTGGTCATGCCCTTACAATTTCACGTTACTTAATCTGCAGGGTGAACGCTGTAAAAAGATAAAAATGCCAGAACAGCTGGTTTTGATCACCTCATCTCCCACAAAAAAATGGAAAAAAAGTGATCAAAAGATTTATGTACCCTACAATGGTCCCAATAAAAACTGTAGCTCGCTCCGCAAATAACAAGCCCTCACATTGTTTAATTGATGGAAAAATAAAAAAGTTATGGCTCTCATAACATTGCAACACAAAAAATGTTTTTCTTAACAATACGTTTTTTCTTTAGCCAAGTAGAAAAACATTAAAAACAACATAGGTTTGCTATTGCTGTAATTGTACCACAAAATAAAGTTAACATGTCGTTTTTATTGCATAGTGAACACCGTAAAAACTAAACCCAAAAAACAGCGGAGGAATCACTGTTTTTTTCCATTCCAACCCACAAAGAATTTTTTTCTAGATTTCAAGTACATTATATTGTGAAAATTAAGGAAGGAGGGAAAGGAAAAAGCACAAATGAAAATCCGATAAATGGCTGTGGCGGGAAGGGGTTTATGTGCAATAGTAGAAAAAAAATACATATTTGGTATCGCCGTAATCTTACTGGCCCATAGAATAAAGGTAACATATTACTTATGCAGCAGGGTGAATGGTGCAGGTTTAAAATGTTGTAATGTGCAACAGAGATTAAAAAATAAAAAAAAACTACACAAATTAATTATCGCTATACTCATAACGACCCGCAAAATATAGTTATTTTTGTCGCACAAAGAATAAATCAAAAAAATTAAATCAAAAAATACAATTTGTTTTGCAAAAAACAAGCCCTTATATGGCTACGTCGACAGAAAATGTAAAAAGTTATGGCCCACGGAAAGTAGTGATAAAAAAATAAAATAATTACTGCATCCCTCTTAGTGACCGCCAATACGCCTTTTCATGGCGGCTACTAAGGGGTCTTAGGCTAGGCCGCCGCCGCTTTTTCACGGCAGCCTAGTCCAAGTCCTGATGACTGCCGGATCTTGCTCCAATGGTAGCCATAGAAGTTTACTTAGATCGGGGCCGTTTAACCCCTTAAATGCTGCGGTTAATAGCGACCACGGCATTCAAGTCATTTACAGAGGGAGGGAGCTCCCTCTGTCACCCATCGTCGGCCCACAAATGCAATACTGAGTATACCAAAGCATTATATCTGCGATCAAAAGATCTAGTGGGACTAAAAAAAATAAGTAATAAATGTTAAATAAAAATTATTAATAAAGATTACAGTAAATAAAACAATAAACCATTTTTTCCATTTAAAAGGGGTTTTATCTATTAAAAATGTAAAAAAGAAATAAAAGTACACATATATTGGATCGCCACGACCGTAATGACCCAAACAATAAAGTTAATATGAAATTTAAACTGCAAGGGGAACACCGTAAAAAAAAAAAAAAAAAATTATGGCAGAATTGCTATTTTTTTCCATTGCCCCCCAAAAGTTCTATATACAACACCAGAACAAAGCTCATTACATATATACAGCTCCGGAACAAGCTCATTACATATATACAACACCAGAACAAGCTCATTACATATATACAACACCAGAACAAAGCTCATTACATATATACAGCACCAGAACAAAGCTCAGTGCATATATACAGCATCAGAATCAAGATCAGTACATATATAAAGTGTCAGAACCAAGCTCAGTACATAAATACAGTGCCAGAACCAAGCTCAGTACATATATACAGTGCCAGAACCTAGCTTAGTACATAAATACAACACCAGCACAAATACAGCTCAATTAATTGCAACCCCTGCAGAATAGGTTTGCACTAAATTGTATACAGCTCCCAGCTTGGCCCAAACAATGTTAACGATATGCTGGGAGTGGCTGTTTCACACAAAAAATCATACCACCCATCATCTTGCAGCAGATCATACAGTGACTACAGTAGATTAGAGGCAGAATAAACATTTACATTAAGTGACTCACCAGTGACGATCTCCGATTCTAGTTGTTCTTTTTCACTTTTTTTCCCCATCTGGTGACTTCTCCCGGCCACAGCCCATTTCTGCAGTTTGCAACTCCATGTCTCCAGCTTGCAACTCCATGTCTCCAGCTTCTCACTGTTCAAACATTTCTGCACCTATAAACAAAGATAAAGTTATCATGGTGCCAGACACTGCACACCTAAATATAATAGCACCATACACTGCACCTCTAATTATAATAGCAACATACACTGTCCCCTGATTATGATAGCACCATACACTGCACCTCTAATTATAATAGCACCATACACTGTGTCCCACACACACACACACACACACACACACACACACACCGTGCCCCCTGTAGATAGTGCCCTCCATAGAGCCCCCTGTAGATAGTGCCCTACATAGAACTTCCTGTAGATAGTGATCCCGTAGAGCCCCTGCTAATAGTGCCCCACATACAGCCCCTGTAGATAGTGTCCCACATGTAGCCCCCCTTGCAGATAGTTCCCCATATATAGCTTCCCTGTAGATAGTGCTACACATATAGCCCACCCCTGCATATAATGTCCAACATATAGCCCATCCCTGTAGATAGTGCCCTACATATATCTCCCCTTATAGTGCTCCACATATAGCCCACCCCTGTATATAGTGCCACACATATAGCTCCCCTATAGTGCTCCACATATAGCCCACCCCCGTATATAGTGCCTCACTAACAGCTCCCCATATATTGCTCCACATATAGCCTACCCCTGCATATGGCCAACCCCTGTATATAGTGCCTCACATATAGCTCCCCATATAGTGCTCCACATATAGCCCACCCCTGTATATAGCCCCCTCTGTAGATAGAGCTGACCTCTGTATATAGCCCCCCTGTAGATAGAGCTGACCTCTGTTGATAAAGCCCCCACCCTGTAGATAATATTACTCACATTTTTATTAGAATAAAAAAAAAACTTGACACACTCCCGCTCCCACGCCGTCCAGTGGCAATGTAGACCTGCTATCTTCTGAGCAGGTCTGCTGGAGTTACATCCTCGCGCTGCTTGCGTCGTTGAAAGGCGCCGATTGACATGGTAAGTCATTCTGCTCTGCCAATCAACGGCTTTCATAGACGCAAGCATCGCGCCGCTTGTGTCTATGAAAGGCAGTGATTGGCAGGGCACTATGACTTGCCCTGTCAATCAGTGCCTTTCAACAATGCAAGTGGCGCAAAGAAGTAACCACATCGCTTGAGTCGTTGAAAGGCGCTGAATGGCCGGGCACAGAACGTACCCATCCATTAATCTAAGGGTATGTTCACACGGCCTATTTACGGACGTAATTCGGGCGTTTTTGCCCCTAATTACGTCCGAAAATAGCGCCTCAATAGCGCTGACAAACATCTGCCCATTGAAAGCAATGGGCAGACGTTTGTCTGTTCACACGAGGCGTATATTTACGCGCCGCTGTCAAATGACGGCGCGTAACTAGACGCTCGCGTCAAAGAAGTGACCTGTCACTTCTTTGGCCGTAATTGGAGCCGTTATTCATTGACTCCAATGAATAGCAGCGCTAATTACGCCCGTAATTGACGCGGCGTTCAAGCGCCTGCACATGCCGCTACGGCTGAAATTACGGGGATGTTTTCAGGCTGAAACATCCCCGTAATTTCAGCCGTAACGGACGCCCTCGTGTGAACATACCCTAATACAGTGCAGGAGGGGGTGGCGGTGGCTGGTGTTGGCATTGGCGCCGCCACCCCTCTTAGAGAGGTAGTAGGGCGCAGTCATGGACGGTGAAGTCCTGGCAACCCCCCCACTTTCCCCCTTAGTTGCGCCCGGGGCACATGCCCCACCTGCCCCCCCTAGCTACGCGCCTGCATGTACCCCAAAAAAGTACCACAAAAAACAAGCCCACATATTACTAAATTGACGGAAAAATTAAAAAGTGACGATGCAAAAACAAATAATTTCAGTTCAAATGTTTTTTTTATTGTGCAAAAGTCGTAAAACATAAAAAACCTATACATATGTGGTATCACCGTAATCGTACCGACCCATAGAATAAAGGTAACATGTTATTTACGCCGCACGGTAAACAGCATAGAACAATGGCGGAATTGCTGGTTTTTTTTTCTATTCCCCTCCAATAAAAGTTAATCAAAAAATTATATGTACCCGAAATGGTGCCATTAAAAATTACAAATGACTTGTTTGCTCCATGGTTAAATAATTAATTAATTATTTCATTATTAAAAAATACAACTAATTCCACAAAAAAAAAAGTCCTCGGCTATGTCGATGCAAAAATAAAAATGTTATAGCTCTTCAAATGCGACGATGGAAAAACGAAAAAAATAGCTTGGAAATTAAGGCCTAAATAGGCTGGTCACTAAGGAGCTAAAGCCCAAAATAACTGTTTAATAAAAGAATAAAGGACTTGAGATGAGCAAACCTATTAGACACATATCACATTAGGTCCAAATTTCCAAAAAGCTTAAAATTAGTCAAAATGTGAAAGTTATGGTGTTCGCAGCGCAAGAATTGTCAAAATGGTGGCCACTGGTGAGCGCTGTCCACCAATTGGCCAATTATATAAATAAAAGAGGAGAGAGAAGGATTATTAAAAAAAATTAAATAAACTAAACATACTCACCACCTTCCCTGGTCTCCTGACGTGTCCCTGCCGGAAAGTGAGATGACGTAGCTGTGATCGCTGCAGCCAATCCCAGGCCACAGTGATCACATGGGACAGCTACGTCATCTCACCTGCCGGTAGCGACGTGTCGCTACTGTAGTACAGCGTATGTGTTGATTGTGTTTTTTTTTATTTTTGTGAAATCGCATGTACCCTGATTGCCTTGTTTGACCCTCTGATGTCTTCAAGGACTGCAACAAACTTAGATTCAGTCCTAGAAGACGTTAAATAGTCTGATAGGCCTATCGGGGGACTTGCGATTCGCAAAACGAATTTGGACCGAAACGAACGGCCGATTTAAAAGAAAATTCGCTCATCGCTATTAAGGACTCTGCACTGCAAGGCAGCAATGCTAACCAATCTGCACTGTGACATTGTAAATACTTATTATTAACACTATAGCAGGAGATGTCACTTCTGGTCATATTTGTGACATCATCAGATAAAGTACAGGAGGCCATTGTTACCTCACTGCATGATGTCATAATGACTGTGACTCTATATGAACTGGGGTTTAGGAGGGGCGACTGCTCAGTCCAGGATATGAAGATAAGCAGACACAAGATACTTCACCATGAGGATCTCACAGAGAATAGCGGAAGCTTCTGATGTTTGTGAAGTCACCAGTCGGAATCCGGAACACTGGAAGAGGAGAACTTCATGCACGAGCCGCATGGCAGGGGAAGAACAACAGGAAAATCGGGGACTTTGGCTTATATACACGGTGATAGGAGGTTCAGTCATTTACTTTCAGGTTTTGGGACCAAGAAGAAAAACAGTAATGTGGAGGAAAATCTGCCGCCATGATGCCAGCAATCTCCAAACATTGAAGGTATGTGCATAATATATATGTTCATTTAATCTGAAAATGTGGGATATTTGAGAATTTGGGGGTTTGTTATACATTATGGCCCATATTTACTGGGTAGTTTATGTCAGTTTATTTTGTAAGCTTAACCAAATAAAGTTGCAAACGGTGACATGCAACAAATTTGGTGTCAAATTTATCTTTTCTCGTCACTTGACAAATTTAAAAAGTGACAAAAAAAGTGCCATTTATTAAAGTAAACTATGTTAAAATGGCACAAATTTTGCCCTTATTATTTTATTGCAGGGAGGAGATTTGAACGAGCGGCTGAAGATGAAGATGAGAACTGTGAGATTGATCAAAATCGTATGTAACGTGACAATTCTATTTATAATTCTATATTTGGTGCCTTCCGATGTCATAATACACTGATTATACAGGTCAAGGCAAATACATGGAATTAGAGATGAGCGAACCGGGAGAACCGACCCCGTTTTCGGTCCGAACATCGCGAAAAGTTCGGTTCGCAGCGAATCCGAACTTCACCGGGCTCGGCCGAACACGTTTTGACCGAACCCGGGCGGGCAGAAAAAATCTTACAAAAATATTATACTAATTGGCAGCCACTTGTCTCTATCAATCACTGATAGAGAAAAGAGGCTGCTGATTAAAAATAAAATAAAAAGCATTTCATACATACCCGGTCGTTGTCTTGGTGACGAGTCCCTCTTCTTCCTCCAGTCCGTCCTTCTTTCCTGACGCGGCAGCCTGTGATTGGCTGCAGTGGCCGCTGCAGCCCGTGATTGGCTGCAGAGGCCGCGGCAGCCTGTGATTGGCTGCAGAGGCCGCGGCAGCCTGTGATCGGCTCTGCTCCGAGACTCTGGAATTCCCTGACATCGTTGTCCACATACGAACAGCGATGTCTGGGGCTTCCCCAGAGCCGGAGTCCCTGGCAGAGTGCTAGTACAGGCTCTGCTCCGGGACTCGGTGGAATTCCCTGACATAGCTGCCCATATATGGACAGTGTGTTAGGGTCTTCCCCAGAGCGAAGTCTCAGCCAGAGCGCTAGTATCGGCTCTGCTCCGGGACGCTGCGGAATTCCCTGACATAGCTGCCCATATATGGACAGTGTGTCAGGGTCTTCCCCAGAGCGGAGTCCCGGGCAGAGCGCTAGTAGGCTCTTCCTGGGACTCCAGCTGGGCTCCTGACATGCCTGGGACTCCTGCTCTGGGGAAGCCCCTGACATCATTGTCGATGTATGGACAGCGATGTCAGAGGCTTCCCCAGAGTCCCGGAGCAGAGCCGATAATAGCGCTCTGCCCGGGACTCCGCTCTGCGGAAGACCCTGACACACTGTCCATATATGGGCAGCTATGTCAGGGAATTCCACCGAGTCCCAGAGCAGAGCCTGTACTAGCGCTCTGCCCGGGACTCCGGCTCTGGGGGAGCCCTAGACATCGCTGTTTGTATGTGGACAACGATGTCAGGGAATTCCAGAGTCTCAGAGCAGAGCCGATACTAGCGGCTCTGTGTCCCGCGTGTAAGGGTGCTCTCATACTTACCTCTCCCTGGGGGGCCAACGCAGGAATGCGGGCTTGTCGGCCCGCTCAGAAGTCGGCTCCGGACGAAGGAGCGTCTTGGGCGTCATGGCAACGGCCGCACTGCCGACAGCCATGACGCATGCGCCCCACGGCAAACAGGGCGAAGTCTCGCGCTGTGGGACTTGGAGGAGGAGAGAAGAGGAGGGACACGGCCGGATGACAGGGAGCGCGGCAAGCGAGGGGGGCGGAGCAAGCGAGTGGCGCGAAAAAGGAGTAGGACGGAGAGGTGACGAGAGACAAGAGGAGAGGTTTAAGAGAGCAGGTGTCCGGACCAGAGAGAGAGACCGCCGAACAGGGGTCCGGACAGGGAAAGTGAGCTGCAAGGAAGGTCGCCGGGAGAGAGGAGGCAGGAGCCTGACAGCACGTGGACTCCCCACTGCAGCCTTGGAGACAGAGGACAAAAGAACAGCACGGGTGTTGCTGCTACAACCCTTCAGAAGAACAGAGGACTGGCCGGAGCACAAGGAGTGTGCCAACAGCCACAGGTACCATGCCCAGACCTTAAGACCCCTGACCAAGAGCTAGAGTCCCGTCTTAAAGAAAGTGCCCTTGTCCTAGTCAGTGACTGTTTCCTGGAGTGACGTCCCTCGCTAATTACCGCCACCGTACGCCCAGAAGACTAGTCCCAAAAGGGACAAACAACTCATCCTGAGCTATTCCCAAAGGCAAGGCAGACTTGCTAGCTTATTAACCGCGCCAGTGTCCCTGCGTGTCCTCCAGAGTAAAGCACTGCATGTAATACTTGCATGGAACTGTTGTTGATAAAGCACCGCATGTAACCCTTGCATGGAACTGTTGTTGATAAAGCACCGTATGTAACCCTTGCATGGAACTGTTGTTGACAAAGTACCGCCTGTAATACTTGCATGGAATTGTTGGTGATGAATCTTGCTGGAACAGGAGCAGGCAGAAGGAACGGCCGGGTTGACGGAACTTTATCGGACTATTAGCTGGACTTCGTGTAAACCTTAGCGTCAGCCCGCCAGTTCAGTTGCGTCCTAGGGGGTCCACCGTTCGGACCACCGACTGTGGAGAGAGAGGGTTGTCATGAAAGGTAGCGGATAGCTCCGCAAGTACCCGTGATGGTGCTGCTAGTATGTACGTTAGTCGCTGATTCCCACAACGCGACCCGTGGGCCGAGAGTGTGACTCTTACCCTAGGGTAGGCTGCCAGTAGCGGGTAGCTCCCGCCGTGACTGACCGCGGCGTGTCCCTAGCCAAGCCGGCAACGTGGGGTCAGGCACAACCTCTCTGCGGGGGACTTCCAGCGGGATCGAAGTCCTCAACCTCAGGATTCCTGTCTGCTCCATAGAAGAAGATTTACTGTTATCTGCTCGCTGAAGTAAAGAAGTATAAAAGAAAAAGGCGTGTCTCTGTCATTTCGTAGCGACAGCGGTAGTTCCTCCTACATAAATTGTCGTAGTCGGCAGGATCCGAAACCTCGCCGCGATGGAACCGTCCAGCAGCGGGACATTACCGCCGACCCAACTGTCATGATACCCATGGGGGCCGCCCTAATGAACATTCCCAAGTTTGACGGGAAGTGTGTATCGATCGCGGACTGGACGGAACGAGTTCGTACTGCGGCCCGGTTATTCCAGGTACCGGTGACCCACCAAGCCGACCTGGCCTTCAACTCACTCGAAGGGGACGCGAGACAAGCTGTCTTGGTTTTACCGCTGGAACACCGTGACACGCTAGAAGCAATCATCAGCCGATTGGAATCCCTCTATGGAGATGTCACTTCAGCCGCCGACCTCCGGAAGAAATTTTATACCAGGGTACAGAGGAACGGGGAATCACTCCAGCAATTCGCTGTAGGATTACAAGGAATGTGGAGTCGACTAGTACGGAAGGATCCCGCGGGGTGCGCAGCCTTAACAGAGCCGGACCGAATAGTGCGAGACCAGTTTGTATCCGGGCTAGACAGCCGGACCCTGAGGTGCGCCGCGAGAGACCTCGTCCGGGTAACCCCCGCCGCCACAATGAGTGAGGTGTTACGAGAAGCACTCGAAGTTCATCGAGAGGAGTTGGGAGAAGCGAGTATGGCCCTGCAAAAAGTGGGTGCACCTGAGCCATCTGCAAGGGAGACCGGACGGCCAGAAGCGGTGTTCACAGAATTCGCCCGGGATGTCAAGAAGGCTATTCGGGAATAGAAGACCGATGTCGCTCAATTAAGAGTAATGGCCGATTGACCGGAATATCTTTCTCGTCCACCCCGATCGACACAAGGAGGGCCTCGACGCTGTTGGCAGTGTGATCAGCCGGGCCATTTCGCCAGAGATTGCAGGATGAGACGCTACCCAAGACGGGAACAGCCACCTTTAAACTAAGGTACCCCGCCGCTGAGGGCCAAGCTGCGGGCATTCCATCGACGGGCCCAAAAGAAAGGGTGGAACTTTTGACAGGAAAATGCCCCGTAGTTACAGCCATGATCGGGGGGGTTAACGTTCCTTGCCTTATCGACACTGGGTCGGAGGTAACCACCATGACTTATCAGTTGTTCCATGAACAGTTCCAAGGTCGACAGACTCTAGAAGCCCCTTGGATTGAACTTACGGCGGCTAATAGCCTGCCAATTCCCATTGCCGGTGTTACGTGGTTAGAATTAGAAGTATTTAATCGTAATTTTCCCCGTGCTGGTATTGTGGTAGTACATAATTGTGCAAGGCCGGGTATACCTGTTATAATTGGCATGAAAGTGTTGCAGGAAATACATGGTATGATGTTCAACGAGACGAGCGGTGCCCGGTGGGAGGAGCTGGCAACCGATCGGACCGCCCGGCAAGCTTTGTTTCAGGTGCATCAAATCTGCCAATGACAGGCTGACTTGAAGACGCTACAGGGCCGAGTGGGGTCGGTGAGGGCCCCAGGTAAGGCGGTGCTGCAAGTACCACCTCTACAGGAAGTCGCCATTCCCCTCTCCGTAGGGACTCATCATCGCTTAAAGGATGCCATGGTCATGGTGGAACCCATGCGAAGTCTCAAGAGTACGCCACCCTAGGTGGTAGGAAGAACGGTGTGTCGGATAACCAAAGGAATGGCGACCGTCAGAGTGCTGAATCCGACCCAAGGGGTGATTGAGATACTGGCCGGCACGGTGCTAGCTAATGTTGAGATGGTGAGGCCCGAGGACGTGACGGACCCGGCCATGGCCGAAACGTTAAAAGAGACATCGTCGAGAGATGAAGGGAGTGAGGCCGACGTGAACGAGCAGACTGATCGACTGTGGCGCGAACTGTATGGAATAGCCCCGGATACCAAGTCAGAGGAGCAACTGAGGACGCTTCTGCAATGCTTCGGCTGGGTTTTCGCTCAGCATGAAGAGGACTTTGGATGCACCACTACCATCGAACATGGGATTCACACTGGGGCGGCGCCGCCCATCAGAGAGTGATATCGCAATATACCCCCCGCGCTGTATCGAGAGGTAAAAGAGCTCCTCCAGAAGATGTTAGACGGACAGGTGATTCGAGAGAGTCAGAGCCCATGGGCAGCCCCGATTGTGCTGGTAAGGAAGAAGGATGGGTCGCTCCGGTTTTGTGTGGATTACCGCAAGTTGAACGCCTGTACTCATAGGGATGCCTACCCACTGCCCCGAGTGAAAGAATCATTAACCGCCATGCAGGAGGCTCGGTACTACATGACGCTCGATTTAGCAAGTGGGTACTGGCAGGTACCCATGAAGGAAGCGGATAAGGAGAAGACGGCGTTCATCACTCCCTCAGGCTTGTTCGAATTCAACCGGATGCCGTTCGGGCTAACAAATGCGCCCAGTACTTTCCAACGGCTAATGGAGCATTGTCTGGGAGATCTAAATTATGAGTCAGTCTTGATCTATTTGGACGATATTGTCAGTTTTTCAAAGACCTTCCCAGAACACCTGCGGCATCTACAGGTCGTGTTGGAACGATTGGGAAGGTATGGACTCAAACTAAAACCCAGCAAATGCCGACTGGGCCGCCAGCAGATCAAATACTTAGGCCATGTCGTGAATGCAACAGGAATTGCACCTGACCCAGATAAGATTAAAGCCATACAGGAGTGGGCCATTCCGCAGAACACCACGGAAGTACGAGCCTATCTCGGGTTGGTCGGTTACTATCGGAGGTACATCCGAGACTTCTCCAAAATTGCAAGTCCTCTGAATCAGCTCCTCTGTGGACAACCCACCCAAAAGAAGGGGAGCCGAAGCCCCAGTGTAGTGGAACAATGGCAGGAGCCACAACAAGCGGCATTCGAAGCATTGAAGGCACGACTGGTGACCGCACCCATCCTCGCTTTTACAGACTTCGCCCAGCCATTCCGGCTGTACACTGATGCCAGCCTGAAGGGACTGGTAGCGGTCCTGGCCCAGCAGCAAGGGGACGTTGAACGTGTCATCGCCTATGGTAGTCGTAGTCTGCGACCGTCAGAACGCAATCCAACCAATTACAGCTCGTTCAGGCTTGAGTTATTGGAGTTATTGGCCATCATGTGAGCTGTTACCGTACTGTTTGCCAAATACCTGGTCGGAAGTCAAGTGGAAATTTACACAGATAACAATACCCTGGCGTATCTTGGAACGGCAAAACTGGGAGCGATGGAACAACGATGGATAGCCCGACTGGCTCGATTCAACTATACCATTCGTTACAAGCCCTGTAAGAACCATACCAACGCAGATGCACTCTCCCGACAGCCGTGTGAGACCCCGTGTGGTTCATCCCCCACTGCAGCAGCAGCAGGTAGTGACAGCAATACAAGGGATTGAGGATCTTACTGAGATGTATGATAGGGCCGAGTGGAAGAAGCGGCAGCAGCAAGACCAGGACATCCAAACCATCGACAAGTGGGTG